>NC_092645.1:21564073-21836591 GCF_039555335.1 Amphiura filiformis
ATTAAATTTCCCACGACTTGCATCAGAGTCTGAACAGAGCTGTGCAGGGGTAACATATGAGCATTCATGCGTATAGCAGTTTACAATATCTACAAAATTATTATAGGTTTTTATTATTGAAATTGCAATCCAAAGTTAATGGATTAAAAATTATGTTATCGTATTTAAATCGTATACTTCATCTTCAATATCAGAATTTGAGTTGTTGCAATTTTCAAAAGGTCTACTGCAGTTCTGACAAATCCATTCCTTGGGATTTAGAATTCAGATGTTTTGATTTTAATAAGGTACACTTTTTATGAACATAACCATTACATACTATTATGGAGCTGAACTGATATGAAATCCAGTAGCCAGTTATTTGGTTTTAGAACTCATACCAGATACATGGCCAATAGATCCCAAAGCTCCCCGGGGAAAGACTCGCGGAATACTCGAACAGAAATATACGGATAACAAAATATAACTTAAAATTCACAAAAAAACTTTAATTCCGCATCATCAAATCAACAAAGTATCACAACATAACATAGATTACGGATTAAATACGCTTGCGATCTGTCTCCATCCATAGCTAGTCGCAAACTACGATGATTCGTATTTAGCCAGAATCGATGAGAGAGACCGCGGAGCGATATATTTAAATAAGTAAAAGAGTCCAAGAGCAGAAATATTTGGTGTCAAACCACATTTGTATAAATTTATTTGCGTAGCAAAAATTAAACACGAATTTTCGGTCATAGACCTTTGTCAAGTGATGACCTTTTGCGTGCCGGAAAACAAAGGAAGAGGAGAGCACAGAAACGCGCGAGGAGTCGCGCGCGGAGTCGTGCGTGAAAACATAGATTGAAAGGCGCGAGGTCTAGCGCAACGCAAAGGGGGAAGACACGCAAAAGGTCAAAATCAAAATTACTAAAAAGAAAAATGAAGAAAATAAATAAAGAAAGAAAAGTAAAGTAAAGAGGAAAGAAGAGAAGAGAAAAGAAAAGAAAAAGAAAAGAAAAGACAAGAGAAGAAAAAAAAAAGAAATGAAGAGAAGAAAAGAAAAGAAAAGAAAAGAAAAGAAAAGAAAAGAAAAGAAAAGAAAAGAAAAGAAAAGAAAAGAAAAGAAAAGAAAAGAAAAGAAAAGTAACGAAAAGAAAAGAAAGAGAGAAAAGAAAAGAAAAAAGAAGACAAGACAAGAAAAAAGAAAAGAAAAGAAGAAAAGAAAAGAAAAGAAAGGAAATGCAAAAGATGAAAGTAATGTGAAAAGTTAAATATTAATGTTGAAGACATTAAATTGAATGTTCATCCCATTGGGTTGAAGTGTGCCAAGATTAAATATGATGCGTTGTTCCTCGACTTTCCGTTTGTGAGTATTATGCACTTGGGTGAGAGCGGTAACGGTAAGGTCCGTGATGGTATGACTATCCCCTCTAAACTGTTGAGGGACGGGTTTGGCGGTGTCACGTATGAGGACGTCTCGTCTATGTTCGGTGAACCTATCCGCCAAACGCCGTTCAGTTTCACCGATGTACAGAATATGCGGATGTTGTTTTCCGGCACGCAAAAGGTCATCACTTGACAAAGGTCTATGACCGAAAATTCGTGTTTAATTTTGCTACGCAAATAAATTTATACAAATGTGGTTTGACACCAAATATTTCTGCTCTTGGACTCTTTTACTTATCATTATTCAAACCTACGCAGCCACTACTTTTTTACTGTCTTATGAATCTACACCTGCTGCGACTATGCAACCTAGAAGATTACTGCAAACTCGCAGGCGTGAACTCAACTCTTTTCTACATCTCTACCCTGCTAATTTGGCTGAATGCGCCTTCAACTTCGGGACATCTACCTTCTGCAAGACCCGCTACTGCAGCCACGTCCATTTCATCTCCAAATGAGTTAGGCTCAAACTTATTCCTAAAGGATTTCAGATACAACATGGCGGCACTTCCACAGCGAACGTACCTGCTATCAACAAGGCGACCGCAACGTGCTCACGTAAGATCATGCGTATTACGCTAGACTCTTTTCATAGAACTATATCTAAGCATGATGAGGATCGTCGTTTCTTCGCCAATAACCTTGTCAACCTTTGTACCAGACCTGTACTCTACGATATCCGTGCTTTCATACATGAACAAAATCAAAGGTATTTCCAATGCTTGAAATTTGTCAAAGAATCAAAAATTGCCTCGCTCAAGAGCTCTCAAGCAAACCCAGAAGAAGACACCACGCAATCACAAAACTAATGAGAAAACTTGTTGTTACTATACCCGAGGACTTGACCATCTCAGAATCTGAACGCAGTGTTCTCGCCAAGGGATTGAAATGTATCCCTATCAATAGACATGTTGATGAATTCCAGATTCGTCAAGACGCACAACAATTCTACAGACGACTCCGTTTAAAGGCCCATTTCCATTCACAGAATCAGAACGATGATGACGATACAGATGATGAATCAAATGATAGTACCGATATCCAACCAGTATCCAGTTATCTAGATACTGTGCAGAAAGTGAAGTCTAACTTCACACCAAAAGAAGGTCAGTTACCTGTTCTTGACTTTTCATCGACAAATGTGAAAACGACATTAACAAACTGGATTTCAAGCAATCTCATAGGAGACGCAACACGACTGTAGATGAAGATAAGGCCTTGAAATCTCTTCACAACAATCCAGACATTGTTATCAAGCCAGCAGATAAGGGTGGTGCAATAGTGGTATGGCGCAAAGATCTATATCTGGAAGAAGCGGAACGTCAATTCGTCGTCCGTATTCCATAGTGGCGTATAGTGGGGCGCCGCGAGTTGTGTAAATCAGACATTCATTATATTTTGTAAATGATGTGAAATTTCTGTAGTAAACTAAATAGATTTTATTGTTATATATTTTTCAAAATAAATAAATACATACTATTGCTGGCAAACTGACATTAAATCTATACGTCACTATGGAAAACGAACAAAACGCAATACCCTAACCTTACGTTAACCGTACGCCACCTCGGTCGCCGTGTAATCCCTATGGCGTTATTTTTCGTCGTTCGTATTCCATAGTGGCGTATAGGTCCGATACGCGTACGCCACTATGACATACGATGTTTTCATTTTGCCGATATTTCATAATTATAAAATGTGTATAAAAAGTGGCGTATGGTCGATACGCCACTATGGAATACAAAAATGTCACTTTGTAACTATACGCCACATTTAATTAATTAATTACTAATTAATTAGCTAATTATGACTGATGAGACTTAGAAAAAATGAAAGAGAACATCATTAACAACATATGTGCCAATTTACAAAAAAAATGACCAAAAATCACTATACGCCACTATGGAATACAGCCGACGAATTATCGGATATTTCGACCTACCAACAGCTAGATAGTGACATTACTGAAGACCACCAAGAACTTGTCAAGGAAACTATTGACGAATTGGTCAACTCTAACGAACTTCCAGATGCTGCCACCTATCTCATCAACCCTTTGCCACGCACGAGCAAACTCTATCTCTTACCCAAAATCCAAGTTGGCACACCCGGGAGACCTATTGTATCCGCATGTAATTGCCCTACTGAACGGATCGCACAGTACTTGGATGAAATTTTAAGACCTGTCGTTGAGTCTCTACCAACCTATGTCAGAGACTCCCCACACGCTCTTCGTATACTCAATGAACTGGATATACATGATGAACGTCTTCTTTTGTTTACTATGGATGTTAAGTCTTGCCGAGTTAGTACTCACTCTCAATTGCTTCGAATTCAACGACAAGTTCTACCTGCAACTACGTGGCGTCAAAATGGGTTCTAGACTTGGTCCAGTATACGCATGCATCTTCGTTGGTTTTATTGAACAACAATTTCTCGCGCGCTACCAAGGTACTAAGCCCATTCTATTCCTGAGATACATCGACGATATTTTGGGCATCACGAACTGTAGTGAGGAGGATCTTCTCCAATTCATGAACTTTGTAAACACATTCCATCCCGCTCTTCAGTTTACTTGGGATATATCTACCACTCAGGTTACTTTCCTTGACATCTCCATCAGTGTTAACCAGGGCTCGTTATCTACCTCAATCCACTACAAGCCTACAGACTCACATTCATATCTCACATATTCGTCTTCTCATCCCAGATCATGTAAGGATTCTATCCCATCTTCACAGGTACTACGTTTAAGACGTTTATGCAGCGATGATGGCGATTTCAATCAGCAAACTACCAAGATGATTGATTTCTTTACGGATCGTGAGTATCCCGCGATGTCACCACAGCAGCCGTCGAACGTTTCCAGAACATCACAAGAGACGAATGTCTTCGTATCAAGCAACCCGTAATGGTTCTAACCGTCCAGTGATGGTATTAACATACCATCCCAACACCGTACCCGTTAGCAACATCATCATCCGGAATTGGAAACTCCTTCAAGACCACCATTCTACCAATGAAATATTTCCTGAATCTCCCATGATATCATATCGTAGAGATAAGAACATTAAAGATCGGCTTGTTCACTCCTATCTCAATCCTACCGACAGCTCAGCGTGTGGCACTGTTCCATGTCATCGCCGTCGATGCAATACCTGTAACCACATATCTGATACTAATTGTGTCAGTAGCACTTCAGGCACCTACCACATCAGAAGCGAGTTTTCTTGTACTTCTACACATGTGATGTATGCACTTGGGTGTCGACGACATCCGCATATTCTGTACATCGGTGAAACTGAACGGCGTTTGGCGGATAGGTTCACCGAACATAGACGAGACGTCCTCATACGTGACACCGCCAAACCCGTCCCTCAACATTCTAGAGGGGACAGTCATACCATCACGGACCTTACCGTTACCGCTCTCACCCAAGTGCATAATACTCACAAACGGAAAGTCGAGGAACAACGCATCATATTTAATCTTGGCACACTTCAACCCAATGGGATGAACATTCAATTTAATGTCTTCAACATTAATATTTAACTTTTCACATTACTTTCATCTTTTGCATTTCCTTTCTTTTCTTTTCTTCTTTTCTTTTCTTTTTTCTTGTCTTGTCTTGTTTTTTCTTTTCTTTTTTTCTCTTTCTTTTCTTTTCGTTACTTTTCTTTTCTTTTCTTTTCTTTTCTTTTCTTTTCTTTTCTTTTCTTTTCTTTTCTTTTCTTTTCTTTTCTTCTCTTCTTTCATTTTTTTCTTTTTTCTTCTCTTGTCTTTTCTTTTCTCTTTTTTTTTTTTTTCTTCTCTTCTTTCCTCTTTACTTTTTCTTTCTTTCTTTATTTTCTTCATTTTTCTTTGCAGTAATTTTGATTTTGACCTTTTGCGTGTCTTCCCCCTTTGCGTTGCGCTAGACCTCGCGCCTTTCAATCTATGTTTTCACGCACGACTCCGCGCGCGACTCCTCGCGCGTTTCTGTGCTCTCCTCTTCCTTTGTTTTCCGGCACGCAAAAGGTCATCACTTGACAAAGGTCTATGACCGAAAATTCGTGTTTAATTTTGCTACGCAAATAAATTTATACAAATGTGGTTTGACACCAAATATTTCTGCTCTTGGACTCTTTTACTTATCATTATTCAAACCTACGCAGCCACTACTTTTTTACTACTTTTTTACTGATATATTTAAATAGCCTAATATAGAAAGAAAATAGCGCCATAACAATACTTTACAGGATATACTCTTGTGACATTGGTTTACAGTTTTTGAGCACGTTACACATACATCTTTACCCAACATAAAAAGAAACAAAGAACAACCCAAAAATTGATAACATGTACATTTCCAACTACGCAATAGGGCCTATATAAGAGAAAAAAAACTTCTGAAATTTGAAGATAAACTGTCTTCACTATTTCAATGAGATAAATAAATTTGATAAAATCAATTAAATCATAGAAAGTGGTCAACAGAAACCAATTCGATCTTAAACAGTATAGACACTTGTGAATTTTGTTCATTTTGAAATTCACAGTTGATATCAACATTTCTAATGAACTTGTTCAAAACAAAATTGCATATAATAGTTTAAGTAAGAATACAAACAATTAATGATCAGGCGTTTATAACGCATGCATTAAGTGTGAGCAACGCATTAAACCTAAGTGCTATACTCAAAACTTGTACAATGTAATAGTAATGATCACGGCTGTTGTATGCAAGCGGATTATCAATTGTATTTAATTTTGTTGGCCCTGTAGCCAGTATAAAAGTCGATACACTATGAAGAAATTTTTATGCAATGTTCAGTTTACAATATATACAATGTTCAGTTTTCAAAATGGTGGATTCTTTCACCTATGAAATAGGCGGGTATATTTTATTAACAATATTTAAATGGTGATGATTTTTTTGCAATTTATTGTAAATGTACATCTCCACGCAAGAATGTTCAAATCCAGCAAAGAAAAATGTGCTATTAAAACGTTTTCATACACTCCTAGATAGTCAGAACCAATCAGAGCAAGCGTTACGAAATTACTAGTAGGGTCGGGCGCATTTGAACGTGTTTTACAAAACTGATTTAAAACGAGTTGTTTCTATGGCCAAATCTAGAGTAGAACACACATCCGTCAAAATGTTTGACCTCCGATGTCGTTTGACCCCCATACTATTCAAAAAATTAAAATGGCTGCCAAAATAACATATTTTTGCTTGTTTGTGGCATTTTAGTATGAGGTGTCAAAATACGCAGAAATAAATTCTGCTTCCAACGCATTTTACAGATTTGTAATACAATAGCCCCTTTTTGTATAATGGCCATTATTCACTCGGTCGGACATCCGGGAACATTGTCCCCTTCGTCCCCTTTGCACAAGCGCTCGCATAGCAACCAGCTCAAGAAAGCGGAACTGCACATGCGCTGCACATGCGCACAATGGTTTTACAAGGCTATTTCCCCTTTGTGACGTCAGCCCGACCAAGATAATGTATAAAGGGGGGTTGGTTTTTTTGAGATGTTTATTAGAAGCAGATCATCCATAACTTAGTATGAGTAAATTACAAATGAATCAAATAACCTCAATCTGTTTAAAAGTGAATTAAATATGAGGTACTGTATTTGAACATCGTATCAAAAATACTGTATACTATGCTAAAGAAAATAACAAGATATAAGGGATTGGATAGCAACGTTTGCATAGTATTTTTGTGGGACATGGGAGCAGATCAGACATATCCAATTGCGTTGTAAATTCGATATCAAATAATTTTGATATTTGATATTTTCGAAATTTTTGATATTTAACAGTCCTCGAATTAAACATTATAAATCTATTAATGATAATTATGACCTTTAGGTGTATGTAGTGGGAATGAAAAGCCGACGATCAATTGAAAATGTTGACCTTTCATTTTGAAGATTTTCAATTTTCCCAAATAGACCTTACTTTTTTTGGTGTTTTGGGCGGGAAAAAATCTACATCTTCGAACAGCTTTTCATTCCAGCTACGTACACTTTAAGTACATATCATTAGATTTATACAATTTACTTCGCGGACTGTTAGATTTCAAAATATCAATTTTTAAGAATTTGCCATAATGTGTATTATATTGTGAATTTAAAAAATCAAAATTACTTGATATCAGAAGGACATTCCTCGTATTCAAATTGCAATACGATATGTCTGATGTGCTCTCAGGTCCCACAAAATAAACGTGAAAACGTCGCTATCTGATCCCTTAATAGAACTTGCCAATTTCATGCAAATTTACATTGCTTAGATCCGGCTATGCTTTTGTGTGTCTGCTGCTTTTATCCGGCATATACGATATTATACGTGATGTGATCAAGCAAAATCAGTCGAAACTCGGAAATATTGATTTTGAGATATAGCTACACAAAGGAAATATTTCCTTTTGTTTCCTATTGTTTTGGAAACTCTTTATTTGATTATATCTTTGGAACAGGTTGTTCAATTTCAATGGGGTTTTCTGCAAAATGCAGCTCTGTAAATGCTTTTACTTCCTATAAGAAACTGAAAATTTGATATATCCGAGTTCCGACTGATTTTGCTTGATCGCATCACATATTACAAATTAGTTCCTGCCATTTTCATGGTATAAAAAAGAACCAATATTCTATTGTTTACTACCATTTCCCGGTGTATGCGACATGACAACATGAATTCATGTAATACAGATGCATTATACTCCCCCGGAGATTACGCCCACTTGATCGGTAAGACACGTTTTCTTTCACGTTTTAGAAAAGCAGGATGAGTACTTGTGATAAATGTTCTCTGCGAGCATTATATATAAGTTATTATATAACTCGATGCTAAGAGATTAAAAACACAACACCAAAAGAACTCCTCACTTACATAACCCGTCATCAATCTAAACCTGCTCATGCTATGACAATTTGATTGACACGGTCGTGTGCAGCACCATTTAAGCTCAAGTTTAACACCACATTTGCTAACAACCGCTCTTAAATTGAAATTCAAAATGATCAAGCAGTTGAAATTATATGCTTGGCCAAGCTCGCTTGACCACGACGGGTTCCTGACTAATGTGGCAAGTGACCGGTTTAATCTAGTCACCAGGTGGCTTTGCCTTTGCCATGCATGCACCTGAATTTCTTCGTAATCCTTAAAGTCCCTAGTATACAAATGTTATTGTTCCCAAAATAAAATATTGTTTCATGGGTGGGGGAAAGGGCATTGAACTTTACATGGGGTCAAATTTCAAACTTCATCAACATGTGTCGAAAACATTGCTAATGTATTCCTCTGGACATACGGACCTATCTGGCATGTACCGTTATTGAGTTATTACCAAAAAGGTCAAAGGTCAACCGTTAACCTCTTAAAGGTCAAAGTGTTATTCAATTGTTAATCTAAATTGCATGAAGAATTGTTACAATGATTTGCTGAACTCGGGCATAATGCGATCTCGGCGATTGTTTCGAGCTATGTCATGGTCGCGCTCTGCAATTCACTTCCACTGCTCTGTGTCTTCCTTTTTTTAATTTGGAACTTTTACAAATACACCACATTTCAAGTTCTAGTAAAACACGATTTATTACAACAACAAAATTAATATTATATCAATTTTGTATAGCTTTATATAGTATTTAGTTTTTAAGACAAATGGAAGTTGAGCAGGCTTACAAACAAAATCAAGGTAATGTATGCATTCTAGTATGTGACGGACAGTCGGTCCATTACTTGCCTGTCACAATAAATATATACATAATATCCATTTGAATGGTACAATCACCTTTTTTTATCTCAAAATAAAACGTTGCAAGGCCAGCAAAATCTAGCATCCGTTTAGAATCTCTACATGTCATTCGCTCTTCTTACCATCTACACAAACAAAAGGTTTATTACGGGGAAAAGGTTAATTGATTGTGAGTAAACGGATGTGATAAGTAACACTTGTTCTCAAATTCGCAAAGTCAAACGTGAAGAAGATTATTAGTGAGGTTGCAAATTTAAACGACATTTTTGCTAACGTCCGTGTCGCTGTTCAAAACTACTCGTCTGTATGTATAAATACGACAACATCGTTCTTTGGCGACAGATTAAGGGCTGAAACTATTACTTTAGTATGCCATTTCCCTTACATCGTTCTTCGGCGACAGTCTAAGGGCTGACACTATTATGCAATGCCCTTTCCCTTACCGCTTTATTTTAGATTTCTACACACCTTTAAACTTTTTCAGCTTTTTTACGCGATACGCTGGTATTCATCCTGAATTTAAAACCACGTATAATTTTGTCACTTCCAGAGTTGCTTTCTTTCTTGATTTTAGTTATATAGTGGTCTAAAATGAGATTACGATGGGTGTAAAATTGTCACCCCTGGGCAATTTGAGATATCCAAGGTCAAAGTTTGTACATTGGTCAAAATTCCAAATTGGTCCAAACCTATGCTCTCCCAGTCAGAGGTCTTGCATCCCCATGTGGGATATTAGCGGCCCTGGTATGTAAGATATAGATTTTGTTGGTACTTTTTAACCAATTTTTGTCCATTTTCGTCAAAAGCATTTCCTCCTATGAAACAGTCCTCACTTCGCACCTGTTCACATGGTCCGTCATTCCGCAACGGCTAAAATACAATTAAAACTTTCGTAACGTCATCAGCTGCAGCAAATGTCGAAACGGTTAACAAGCTCCGAACAACTAATACTTCTTATTTGATCAAATCTTTGCTATGACCAGGGGCTACAATACCTATCTCTCTCAGACATCTTTAGATGAATAATGCTGATTTTATCACTTTCTATCTTCTATTCTTATGTAACCTGATCCATCTCAACATCACGCATATTTTAACATCAATTAAAGTGAGACACCGTGACGATTTTACAAAAAATAATAATACAAATCATTTTGTCCAAATTGGAACTATATATATCCCAGCAAAGACAAAACGTTTTCGACATCATTCGCAAAAGGTTGCCAGAAAATGTTTTCACAACATTCAAAAACATTTGTTGACAACCTTCTGACATAAAGTTATTTAAGTGTTAACAAAATATTCGCAAAAAATATTTGCAAAAAAAATTGACAACATTTTGAAAACATTTTAAAAATATTGTTGTAGTGTGTTTTCATACAAAACATTTTAAAACGTTTCCATGACCTTTATACTTTATAACCCGATATTTAATGTTATTAAAACGTTTTTATCTAAAACCAAACCAAAAATATAACATATTTAGAACGTTTTAAAAACATTTTCAAAATAAATCGGTTATCTTTCAATACGAATCTGATTTACTAACTTTGATATCTATTTGATATCTGATTTCAAAAAATAAAATTTTGACAATTCAAACAAAGTCAGTTGTCTAGGTACTTACTTGTCTGGGATCTCTACTATTCCAATAAATTTAATGGTCATTACGTTGTCCAGAGACTCAAAATCACTAATTTTCTCTCAAAAGATCGAAATAAATTGCAATGACTATTTTAATAAATGCACTGTCAGTGGCAATTGTAGGAATGTTGTAGGAAGGTGAAGTATTCAACAACTCCTCCTATACCTTTGTACAGGAGCCAACCGTTGTTAATCCGTGATGAATCCACACTTTTACTATAGCGTATACGCGAACGCGAGCGAGACTACGCGTTACGCGAGAGCGCGTAAAATTCGTCATGTTTGGAACCTGTGTGCGTATGCAAGCTTTACTAATTAAATTCAGTATTTTTCAGCGGCTAAACATTGCAGTTTTATTCTGTAGTTTTATCCCAGTTTTATTGCTGATTTTAGCAGAAAAATCATCGAAGTTTTTGGAAGGCTGAGTGGCAATGATTAACTGACATTCCTCATGAAATAATCATGTGAATTATACGATCTTTAGCTATAAGAAACTGAAAATTTAATGTTACCGAGTTCCGACTGATTTTGCTTGATCGCATCACAAATTACGAATTGACCACGCAAAAGCCAATGAATGGTATCAGCTTATTATGTGGCCCGAAGCAACCCGTACAGGAATCATTGTACACTTGCCTGCCCACAATTGAAAGAGCGGGGTATTTGATTTGCATTTTGACATGCATGGGTAAACCTTTAACCTGCCAGCCTATTCAGGAGACTTAATTCTTGGTACTCACGCTAGCTCCGCTACGTGATATAATTCCCTATGTCATTTTTAAAATTACATGAATCAACCTTCGAAGGAAAGTATATAGAAAATTATTATATGAGTTATTTTGCCATAACCTCATCAGACTGGAACTCGTGGAGACTTTTTATTTTGGCTGTGTTTATTTCCCAGACACCATTCACACGCTGGATAAAGGTGGCTAATAAAATCAGAAAGAGAAGGGACACCACCATGAATAAATACGACATCTCACATTTTTACCGAGTTGGAATCAAACTGGGATCAAGAAAGTCACCAGATGGAAAATCAACTGACAACACCAAGACAATTACTGGAGATACATCAAACGTCGGTTACCAGTGGGAATCACACATCATCAAGTGTTGACAAAGGCAACAGTGTTGCTGAAACGTACACAAGTAAGTGCAATTTATGGATCAGATATAAAGAAATTTGTTTACAGAACCTCCTTTCTTGTTTTCTCAATTCGACATCTTTACTATTCTAATAAAGTACACTCATAGAAATTGTTCGTTGGCATTACTCAGTAAGTTGATGTAAGTCGTTGCGTCAACTTTCCGAGTAATGCCAACGCGTACAATTTTGAGTAACGCTGACTCGATATCATTATGTTGGTCGCACTCATTTGCACTTACTTTATTGAGTTGTTAGAACTCAGAAAATGAAACTAGCCTAGGTTAGCATAATTTTCTAGAGGTGTGCTATAGTATACAAAGTGTTGCACTGATTACAAATATAAATATTTGAATACTGCTAATTGTGCAGAAAATGATCAAATTACGTGAATTAAGTAACAAAGTTACAAATTGGGATAATTCAAAACAATAAGTACCAGTAACTTAATATGAACGAGTTACATCAACGTACATGTGGAGTGACAAAGTTCCAATAACGCGAATAATTGGTTCTTTGAACCTTGTTTATTTTTATAAGTTCCTGAAATTGAATTCAGAAGTTGGCATTTTAAGGGGTACTACACCCCTGTCCCCATTTTGTGCCTATTTTTGCATTTTTCTCAAAAATTATAGCGCATTGAGTACAAGTAAGATATGTATATTATAGGGGCAAGGACTACAACTAATGCACTGGAAATTTTATTTCAGCACAGACAACAGTTGTGGAGTTACAGTAAGAAATGAGGGAAACCCAATATTTGATCAATAACTCAATAACTAATTGCTTTGAGTTGCTGAATGTTCAGTACAGTAGTTGTAGTCCTTGCCCCTATAATATACATATCTTACTTGTCAAAAATGTGCTATAATTTTTGAGATAAATGCAAAAATAGGCATAAAATTGGCCAGGGTGTAGTGCCCCTTAAAAGTTGACGCAACGACTTACATCAACTTTTAAGTAATGCCAACAAAGTTGATTAGTTGACGGAACTTTTGAGCTTTTTCAGCATTTTTAAAGTTCGGATAACTAAAATGAATTTTGTTTTGGCAACTTTTACACTATTTTTGAGTTGTCCAAACTTACTCCTTTTGAATTGCGCCAACAAGGCGAGCAAGTCATTTCTATGAGTGTACTAGTCGTCACGTTCACGAGAGCCTACCTATCTCATGAGACCCAAGGATGCTCATTTTATTGCAAATTGCAATGACCACTTTAATAAATGCACTGTTAGCGATCCTGATGAAATTCTTTGAAAGTATTTGAAAGTTGTTAGAATGCGTTCGGTGAAGGATTATTATTCTATGAAATTCCCATTAGGGTTTTTTTCCTTAAAAAAGGTCGATAAAAACAAAGAAATAGCTGCAGTAAAGATAATTCGAAGCTCCATTGCGTGTTGCTACGAGTGTCCGTAAGAACTGATAACTCCAATATTGAGTTAATCTAACTTAGCCATTTATGGTTTTTTTAATTTTATAATTTACTGATAGTCTAAGCACCGGGAGAAAACGTGATTTTGGATGGTAAGAACGCACCCCGATTTGTCAAAAAGCGCAAGAAACTACAATTTTTCATGACACAAAACGCTGTACGATATCGTTAATGATAAATCTTGAACAAAAAATGAGTAAAGGGATTTGGTCGTATCTTACCCAAAAAGGGAATTTGTATAATATCTTCCTTCGACTTTTTGAAGTCTGGTTTATGAAGGGACACGTCAGTTAATGAAAATAGAACACATTTGATAGTATTTTCTTTCGACTTTTGGAAGTCTGGTTTATGAAGGAACACGTCAGTAAATAAAAGTAGAACATAGTGTATGATAACTGTTCCCAGAAAAGAAGAAAGGAGTTAATGTTGTATTTTTGGATATTGTCATCTGTGCAATTGTCATCTGTGCAAGGATGTGTACACAACGGATATTTAGTTTTAACACTACTGTCGACTTAATAATAATAATAATAATAATAATAAAACAACATTTATATAGCGCATTGTGAATCTCAGATTCCTCAATGCGCTTTACAGATTTAAAAATTACCAAACTTAATTTACAATATATGATTTTAACTTCAAAAATTATACAAACAATACTATGCATAAAAATAGCAGACCAGCTGCAAGCAAACAACTTTAGAATGGCAATAGTAACACTAACACCAGTGAGAGGCCCACCGACAAAATCCCTAAGGGGGACTGTCGGTGCACCTCACACCCGCATCATCAATACATCAAATATACAGCAAGATAATAAAAATTACACTAATAGTCTCATATAATAAAAAAGCACACTGAAACCAAATGCAAAGGTACACAACCATGGAGATGCCAGTGTAGAGTGTGTGAGAGACTCATCGATGTAAACACATCCATGAGCCTCCCACACACAAACAAAATTATACTCAACAGCAGAAATACATGGCATAACAAATCTAAACCCAAGCAAAAACAAAACCTACTCCATCCAGAGGATGGGCGGGGATGTCTATTTAAGAAGCATGAGAGACCCACCGATGTAGCATAAGAGCCAATCCGTGGGCCTCCCACGTACACAGATTGCACCTGAAAATCACATTGTTATATGTACATGTGAGCCCCATATATTACATTATATGGGCCCCAGGGCCCCAAACGCTAAAACATAGGGCCGGCCGTTACTCAGTAAATAAAGCAGCTACAGTGCCCAGCTTGAGTCTACTGATAGCACTAGAGAATTAAACTTCAACATATGTCCATGGGCCTCATAAGTCAAATATTATGGGCCCTATGGCCCCAAATGTTAAAACAAAGGGCCGGCCGTTTCTCATCAAATAAAGCAGCTTCCGGGCTCAGAATTTGTACACAGTAGCACCTGAGAATTATATTGTTATTAACGCCCACATACCCCCCACCCTACACACGTAGGACTAAACAGACATATCCGTATTCTAATTATTAATATAATAATTGGAAATACCAGCGTGAAGCGTAAAGGCTGTTCCAGTTAAATTACA
This sequence comes from Amphiura filiformis, assembly GCF_039555335.1. Lineage (NCBI taxonomy): Eukaryota > Metazoa > Echinodermata > Ophiuroidea > Amphilepidida > Amphiuridae > Amphiura > Amphiura filiformis. The sequence continues at coordinate 21,579,039 of NC_092645.1, forward strand.
TACCCATTGGCTGTTCTATTTAATTTACATACTCCCTCTGAAATGGTCCCAAAATAGACTGTTCCGTTTAATTTACACACTCCCTCTGAAATGGCTGTTCCATTTATGTATATACTCCCTCTGGAATAGCTTTCCCCTAATCAAATTGCGTATTGTGAATTTCAATCCATCAAATTGCATAGCTTCACTGTGAATTAGAGAGACTGACAACAGTCAACAGCAACCTAAGTCCTTAGTAAATAAGGACTAAGTTTGTGTACACCGCCAACATGCGGGTATAGCCGTATTTGTGTACAAATATATAGCCTTCTAGTTAATCATTTCTAATCCTACAAATGAATGTTCTTTTATTAACTGTACTGTACACATGGTACAGGTATTTGGATAAACTATGATAACATTGTATTCAATTTTCAAAAAAGTGGCACAAAAGGGTTTTCATACATTTGTGTTCAGTGAAGCAGATCTCTGGATTCCTGAAACCAAAATGAATGAAACAAACGGTGCTGTATAGTTAGGACTGCATCATGTCACAACAGTATTTTCTAACTGCCAAAGATGGCGCTTTCCACTTGCACAATATTTTTTGAGACAGGCTGTATCTGTGAGGAAAAGCCGACCATCATATGAAGATTTTGACCTTTCGTAGTAAAGATATACATGAAGTTTCTTTTGAGTATCAGAGTAAAATTTAGTGTGTGTGATGTGATCCCAGGTCCCACAATATACTGTGCAAAGGTGGGTTCAAATTTGGTATCATCACTGCCGAAGTGTCTAAGACCATCAGTGCTTTTATCTGTAAACATCATTGTTTATTCACTTCAATTAAAAACACATTGTAAGAAAATATTAATGTACAAAAGGTGTTGTCTTTAAACAAATCTATGTTGGGATATGGTAAGGACTCATACTTTCCCAAAATACCAAAATTGCCACTTCACACCCAAAATCAGACTCAATCTGCTGTCCTAACCAACAGCAAGTACCGCGAAAACAGCAGTGGAGCAGAACACTTCTTGTAATTAAGCCTCGAAGGAGAAAAAAAAAAAAAATACCAATATGCGAGTACAAGTTGGTGTTGTCAAGGACAATATTTTGATATTTTGTTTGGGAGTTAATTCGTATTCCCCTGCCATTTCCATGCGTCATAATTGTTATTTTTTCACGTCAATTCCGCGCACTTATACCTTATTCTGTCAAAGACATTTTGTGAGTGGTTAGTGCAAGAACGTGCTATATGCAATAGCTGCCCTATAGATATTTGACAATGATGGCATTCTGAAGTGTACACATATGACACTAAGCAGCTATTGCAGATATATATATATATATATGTAGGGGTGCTTGCTAGATTTGGTCTTGAATACCGATGAACCTTTACGTAATGTAAAATGTCAAATATTTACGTCGTACTGAAGAATATCGTGGGCGACTTAAAGAGGTCATACCTTACTGCTCTGCGTGTTAGCCACATGCTTCAACATCAAAAGTTCAAGTTCAAAATATCAAGAGCTATCTCAAGAACCACTGAACCAATACTAGGCTCGTTTGTACTCATTTTAATACATTTTTCATGCTGATTCCACATATGGTCATGAAAATGTACAATTCTGAAATTTATGAAAAAAAAAAAAAAAACTTGTCGTCTGCAATCGAGACCCGCAAGAAGAGAGTTAATGGATCATCTATGACGTCATTGAATGACAATTGTGTCACATCTGCCCTATTTTACTGATGATTTATTGTCAAGCAAAAAACATCAAGGATAATAAGTACCATCAGGTGCGAATAGGCATACAATAAAACAAGTATTTTGAAATAATTGCAGAATTATTTTGAAAATGTTTGTTTTTCTGTTTGAGACAAAATGACTGAGTAAATGGAAGCATTTATAGGTTAATTATACCGGTGACGTTATTGTTTGCTGCCAAGTGGTGTGAATATATCCCAGTAGCATATGGAAAGGTTTGTACAAAAACAATTTTCTTATAAACCATCTATGCACAGTTTCCACCTCGATACACTTGGGCACACATTTTCGTCCAAGAGCTTCCAAGCAAGCAGTAAATGGTCTCTATACAGTCTTTAATTACACTACACGGTTGATTGCATATAACATCGTAAGAGCTGTGTAAACATCTAACTTTGTCAAAACCTCAAGTGTTCCATTCATCCTATCAGAATTTTCTTTTATACCGAACGAAAGCTAACACTTCCCACTAAAATCATAGCATCAAAGAGCTGTGGAGCTTCCAGCTGAAAAATTGGCCTCTTTGATTGTTTTTTGTCGAAACCTCAATCCCTTTTTGCCGCTTGATGCTTAAATAAGCACATACTTATTTCCAAAATAGAACCAGTTTGAAACATGTGATGAATTACTTTTGAAAGTACATTTATAGCAATTAAAGCAAGTGATCAAATCTTCATATTGAATTACTCTGCGAGTGACTTACAGAATATGTATGGCTATTCCTGCTAGAATCCATACTACAGTACTACAATAGTTTTTTCAGCCAAATTGAACGTAAACGATTCGCTTTAAACAATGTCTGTAATATAGCCATAAAACTCCACTGTAAAGACATGACTTTCATCTCCCACACAGAGGGTGTAGATTTCAAATGGAGGCATCCACATTTTAAATTTACAGTCCGTGAGTATTCGGTCATATTTTCCATATGTATTGTATGGATTTTTAACAGAAATAGCCCATGGTTTATTAATTCAGTGCTCAGATGGCGACTTTTACAATAATTCTAAACGCAGAGCAAATAATTATGTCTGATTTTCATGTCCCACATTAATTTGAAAATGAGATTTGACATTATAATAACATTATTCTTCAAATCTTGAAATATCATTGTGTTTTTGTTTGCGTCGTTCTTTTGGTTTGTTGGTTCTGCAACTTTGAGCCGCTTAACTTTTTTGGGAAATTAGTAAATTGATAGCCTGTAATAATTATACTGTTGGTTTTTTTTTATAGATACGAGTGAGAGGATTTGTAGGCGATTCTTGAAGTTTCTTGAAGCTGTGCCTGGTACTCAAGAAAAACGTGTTGCGCAAAACCTGATGCGCATATGTATCACAATTTTAATAAAATAATACACAGCAAAAACACTGTTTAAAATGTCGCGGTTTAAAACGATGTTGTTCAAACTTCGAACAACATTGTTTAAAAGTCCTTGAATTTTAAACAGTGTGTGTTTAATTCATGAATAATACCAAAAAAGGAACTTTTAAACAACGTTGTTTAAAAAAGATCGAATTTTGCAAAAGAGGGGTTTCCTTCCTTGAAATCAGGGTCAGATTCATCATCATGGTGGATGACTATGTGATTGACTTGCTCCAAAAGTGGGAAATGCCAGACCTAATTGATACATTCATTCAGAGGTAAGTGTTTGGTTTAAATATTGTTTGGTGTGATAGAGTATTATATGAACACACAGTTGTGTGTTGTACATGCTAAATGATGCAAGCTGTGCAGTAGTATGCAGCCGTGACAAGCCCGGTGATAAGTAGGCCTACAGTGTGAGTGTAAGCTTAACCACATCAAACAATATTTAAACCAGACACTTACCTCTGAATGTATCATATTTACACTGCTCATGCATAGATGCATGGGGCTGATGTGCATGTTTCACAGTCAGTTCTTCTTGCCCATTCTCCCAAGTAAATTGATTTCAACAAACAAAAATGTTTAAAACTTTTAAACAACAAGTTTAAACAACTATGTATGTTTTAAACAATTGTTTTAAACAACAGCCATAAACAGCTTTAAGCAACTGTTTGTTTTAAACATTTGTTGTTTAAAATGCTTTAAACAACTGTGTACATTGAAAAAACTAAAGTTAAACAACCCAGATGTTTAAAAACTGTTGTTTAAAAAATTGTTTAAAATTTTAAACAATTGGATGTTTAAAGTTTAAACAACCCAAGGTTGTTTAAACTTTGAACAGAAGTTGTTAGAGTGACCGGCGTAAACAGTGTTGTTTAAAAATTTTAAACAGTTGTTTAAAATATTTTTTACTGTGTATAGAGTCAAAATCTATGAAGAGTCAAGGTACGGTTTGTTTGTTTTTCAACTACTGCGTATCTCTATCATTCAATCTCTATCATTCAATACTCCTGGGATTTTTCAATAAAGGCAATAGCTCCGATTTTATCAATGAAGAGAAATAAATGATTATATTTCTAACAATAACATGTTAAAAATCACATCACTATTATTTACAGAATCTTGTTTATCTTACCTTATCAAATATGATTTTTCAGGCGAAAAAAGTAATTTACTGATATTTGAAAAAAATAATTTAAATTTTAACGTCTGGTGAAATAATTTCCATGTCACCGATTATAATTATCGGGTCATGTCACCTATCTAGCACAGGTATCCATGAAATTCACTCTAAAGGCTAGTTTATAATTATTAGAGCTTTTCTCTGAGACGTTTTGGTGTAGATTTCTTTTTGACATTGGGGTGGGGTTGGGAAAAATTCTTGGAAGGATAGCGAATCCATCTAGCACCTTGTGTCAATAGAATAATTTTATGGTACAAATACACGCAAAAGGAAAAAAAAATAATTGCCACATTAAATCTAAAATATGGTGCAAAAGGGAACAGATTTCGGCAAATTGGCACTTTTTAGGCTTAAATGAAAACCAACATCAAAATGGGGGCTGATTGTATGGACCTTCATCCTTATCAGAATATTGAGGGAATTCGTCCCCACTCATTCCCCAACGTGTCCACAAATGTTAAAATGCTAGGTTATAAAAAAAAGTATCAAAGTTTTTCACAACGACGGTAAAATTTGCAAAAACATTTTCTTAAAGGAGTATTTCGTGATCCTAGCATCCTCTATTTATGTCATTTTTCATTAGATATCCACGAAAAACCTATTCCCAAAATTTCAGTTGATTCCGATTTTGCGTTCGCGAGTTATGCATGATTATGTGTATTACACTGCTCCATAGACAATGCGTTGTAATTTCGTTCTGGTACACCAGAACGAAATTCAAATTTCACGATATCTTTGCTAAACGAATTAATCTGCAAGAAATATTTGGTACATAAACATTATGTATCCAGAGGTTTCCAGTGATGTAAAAATCTCAATTTTTTGGATTAAAAAAATATTATCCAGTTTTGCCAAATGAAACATAGCTTAATCCTAATCCTTTAGGTAGTCCTAACTGGCAATAAAAGTCAAAATTTTAATATTTGGTCAATTTTTGTAAACAAGGGCCAAAACATGCATTTTTAGGGTGTTTTTCGACCTTTTTCATACTATGTGATAATCAGGTCCAAAGACTTGAACAAAGACTAATAATTTCAAGTTATGCATTTTAATTTTTGGAAAACATATTTTCCAATCATTTTCATAACCAATTAGCAAAAATAACATATAATATTAAAATTATGCGCTAACTCTTAGCCAATACTCAAGATTTTGAATGCTTAGACTTGTGCCAAATCTTACAATTTTGTCACTGCAATTGTAAAAAAATATGCAAAATTGCATGTTTTTGGACCATTTTACCTCAAATTGCAAAATTATTAAAATTTGACTTTTATTGCTCGTTAGGACTAACTAAAGGATTAGGATTTAGCTATGTTTCATGTGGCAAAACAGGATAATATTTTTTTTATTCAAAAAAATTAGTTCTGTATTTTTCTGGAATAAGGAGTAATAACTATTACTGATAGCTCTTGTTCATCATATTATTACATTTTTATGTCAAGGATAACAAAGGCATTAGCAGTATTTTATACGCTCGTATATCAAACCAGCCAATCAGGAAAGCGGTTAGAAAAGTACACGAGTGCATTAATTGTGCACAATGTGCACTCCATGTACTACGCGAAGCTTTCGCACGCATTTGCGTCGCGTGGGATTGATTGATTTTTCTGGAAGGTAGTTGCATTTATATTTGGCTCTTTTTTTCCAACATTTTTAGTGATAATTGTGTTATAAAATCAGCAAAAACCACGGGTTTTTTTCTTCTCGTGTATGAAATAGGTTAATGAACGCGTATTACTAGTTGCTCGAGAAATTAGACAAAAAAATACACTTGCGCTTATATTGATACGTCTAATGCACTTAGTGCTGGTGCATTAGACGCATCAACATCAGCGTGTGCACTAATTTGTCTAATTTCTCCTCCCAACAAGTAATACGCGTATATTAACCTATAATTCATGCATTAAGCAATGTTGACGGGTTAGCGCCAAAATATCGGGAACCTCCCTCTTGAAACGCAGCATGATGAGTTTAGTGAATTACCTATGTTTTGTTGTGCGCACATTTAAACCGATATCTGTATATATTTTGAAAATAAAATGAAATTGTTGCATAACTTTCTAAGACTGCTTTTAAAGATTTTAGTAACATTTTAGTGGGCTTATTTTACTTCATCAGGCACTTCAGCAGCTTACGCCTTCATATTGTATTTGCATAATAATGCCTGTCATATTAGCTCAGTTGGTAGCTAGAGCATCAGACGATTAAGAAAACAATCTGAATTTTCATGAATTTCACGATATTTTTGTGCATGGTTTGTGTGAATTTAGTGATTGCATAGAAGGGTACTACAGTTAGGGTACAGATTTTAGTGACTTATTAAAGGGAGTCTCCGGCAATTATAACATTATAAAAAAATGAAATAAATAAATAAATTTCGGTATTTATATAGCGCCTTACCACAGATCACGGAGTGTTCAAAGCGCTGTAATTTCGCTGCCATGGAAACCTATCCGCGCTTAGATTGTAACATCCACCATTAATCTGTGCAGGTCCCCAAATTCCATTGGGTGAAGGAAGTTTTTTCCTTTACATGCCTTTATATGTTAGAAAGAAATATCAAGCATGAATCACATGGTTTTATTTACAACAAACTTATACTGAACATAAAAACGAATAAAAACAGCCGGCTTTCAACACGCGATATTCAAAATTCCCGCGCCGAAATTGTCTAAGTGCAATGACGTAATGGTATTTTGGGCTCAATTGTCGTCAGCCTTGATTGTATTACAGGGACGACATTGCACTCGACAATTTCGGCGGCCGCGAATTTTGAAATTCGCGTGTTGAGAGACGGATTTTTTTATTCGTTTTTAGGGTCACTATGAGTTTGTTTTAAATAAAACCACGTGATTCGTGCTTGATCATTATTTTTCTAACATACAGGGTGTCCCAGAAAAAATTACCGAGCGTAAGTCGAGAAATAGACATCAGAATCAAAATATTTAAAATATAGCGCATAGCTTATTTTGTTATGCATCACATACGAAAATTTTATTTAATTCGTTTGACTGGTTGCGAAGAAATGAACGATAGCATAATGCGTGCATCAATGCAGTTCATTCCAAGTTTGATCAAAAGGCGCTTTTTTCATACTCGCTCACTGCTTCCTTAAGTTTGTGTATCTCATTAAATTTAGTCCACATTATCTATTTTATAATCAGACGGTGTTATGTCATTCATGCTTTTACTGAAGATTGATAACAGTTTGTCCGAGAAAACTTTGATTGCTGCAATTGGAAGCTTTCCAACTTTAATTCTTTATGTTGCGCAAACGGCAAATATGTTGTATTTTAACTTTCCAAAGAACATTTGAGCCAAGAATGACAATGATCAAGTGCTTACAGCTTTAGGTGTGATTTTTGATATCATGCAACATTAATGTTGAAGTTTTAAAAGATTTAAACTTTGCATTACAATTTCTTGGAAATATTCCAAAAACATTAATGTGTGTGAGAATTTTTTTAAGCCAGCTGGAATTCTTTATACAATAATTCTTTATGCAACATTTATATCAACATTAACGAATAAATATATTTACAAGTACCGAGCATCATCTTACATGCAAGCTTTCATTTTCAATATCGTGCAGGTTTTCAAATTTGAACAAAACCTAATTAAATGTTTTGCAAGAAACAGATTGTTTAAAAAGAATGAAAAGGATTTCACAGAACAAAATATGAAGCCCATTGACAGTTAACCACTAGTGCGCATTGTGTTGAATGATCTTTCTTTCAAACTTGGAACGAAGTGAATTGACGCATGTGTTATGTAATCGCTCATTTCTTCGCGATTAGTCAACCGATTCAAATAAAATTGAATAAGATGAGCTACACGCTGATGTTTAGTTTTTGGGATTCTGATGTCCATTTCTCGACTTACGTCCAAATTCATTCGCCCGGTAATTTTTTATGGGACACCCTGTATAAGGCATACTGTTGTGATCGCCGGAAACTCCCTTTAAAATAGCATGTTTAACGCGGCTGTGTACTCTAGCCATTGTTTCTTTCTCAAAATTGAGTTTTTTATGATATGTTTGTACCTTGTTATGTTTTTTATAAATACAAGGAATGAAAATCCAGATTTGTAAACTCCAACTGCAATATTTTAAGGATTTTATTTCACTATTCCACTCGTGTTTGAAATTGAAAAGGAAAGAAAATCTTTATTGTACCAGCAAGTACACGCGCGCAACAACTCATCGCGTTGCGTATCGCGCAATTTGTTAACGCACAAATACGCGACGCTTATCTGCATGCGCGGCGCATCTTATGGAAACACCACGGAAGCACTGATTTCACAAAAACCTAGTGGTCAAATGGCTCCGTTTTAGCTGATAAAATGTGGGTTTTTTCAAGTTCTTTCCCCGATTTAAATATCAAGTTATGAATGGATTTCGCTCAAACTTCTCAAGGGGCTGTGGATTTACCCGATGTTCACGTAATATAAGTTACAAAAACGAAAACTGTCGCATTCTCCTGTGAGATTCGATGAAAGTGCAAAATGTGACCACTTTAACTTCAACGGCCATTATTTCAATGTTCATTTTCTCGGTAAAATGACGATTTAGGTACACGATAACTCAATAAATACAGCATCTATAGGTAAGCAAATATGATCATCGTAAAAGCATGATCGACTCAAGAAACGGTTTCTCATTTTTTTATATTTTGGTCTATTTCCGATTTTGGGCATCATTTTGTGCAAATAGGCATTTTTGAATTTTAAAATGTTCATTTTGATGCCTTATATGGTCAATATCTCAAAAAATAAGGCCAATATCAAAAAATAAAAAACCGTTTTGGAATGGAGCCTCAAGATTGAGCTAAAAACAAAATAAAATATTTTGGAAAGAGTGTTTTTTGTTATGATGTACCTAACAAATATTGCCAAAAACTCACTTTTTGTGATTTTCTTCAAAATTGTTGTTTTTACCCCAAATCTGTATTTATATTAAGATTTATTGATGTCTTGCCTTCATAAAAATGTATACTTTTATATGTTTTGCGCGAATAATTACAAAGTTATTGCACTTTTACTACATGCATGTCTGAGAGTACACAGCCACCTTAACCCGCTTAACATTGTTGGCTGCTTACACGAAGATATCGCCCATCACCATGATTTAACGTTCATTATTAATATTGGAGCGAGATTTGGGGGGGGGGGGGGTATGTGCTTTTGACTTTGACAAACAAGAAGGGTTACGTGAAAATATCATACTAAATTGTCTGAAGATTTATTTACACTTTATTTTCTTCCACATGTATCACAATGAGGATTTAAAATGAAATATAAGAAGCAAACAAAATGAAAAAAATGCAATGACGTCACAATGAATAACCCCAGTCTATGCACGTTTCACTCAACTGCAACCCCCCCCTGGGGTTAAAGAAATGTGGCCTGATAGATTGACATGTTGTGGATTCTAGTGATAGTTCACCCGTCAATAGGAACGGGGAGAATAAACATAGGCTACTTGAATTAAGGTAGTTTCAGGATTTCTTTTTTCGCAGGCGGAACTACCATAAGTTGTGTTTAATAGATTTTGATATCCAGTAGAACATGTTTGAAGTACTAAATATACTTTTTTAATTTTTTTTTCAAATAATCTGATAAATCTCATGTCATATAAGTGTAATCTGGAATACAATTTGACACACTGAAGTCCGACTGCAAGTTTATGGTATAAAAAACAAGGTTTAGGATTGATCCTATTTTGAGTGCATATGCATTGTTTTGAATATCGAAAATAATAAATATAAATATATTGGAAATTTTCAGATGCTACTATACTGTGCCCATAAAGCATTGTTACACTTTAAAAAAGCGCATGATTGTATACCTGAAGAACAATTTTGGTAAATTTATGTTTGCAATTCTCGCGATTCACAATACAATGTGCCGCCAACGGTTGCTCTTGTTAGTCCAAACTTTGACCTCCAGGGTCGACATCGCCTTCCTAGCCACCATTGGGGTTTTACGCGAGTGTGATAATAATAATGCTGAAAACAGCTCCACAAAGGATTCCTCGTGTGATAAATAGATCGTAAATAGATCTACTACAAATATGGTAAACTTCTGTTTAGTGTACACTCATGTGTAACATAATTATTTTGACATTTACACACACAATGACGTGCTCCTGTGTTGAATTCGTATTACGCGGGCTTTGGATGTCGACATTTTCCCATGATGCACTGCGTATTTCGGCCTTTCCACAGCTACCGCTGGAGGCGCATCATATTGTGAATCGACCGAATTGATGCAATATCTTTATGGGAGCATTTTGACACCATTGCGTGGACAGTGCTTTAATAGTCGAAGCAGAAAGACCTGTGAAAATAAGCTCACGTTACGGGGCATATAAATTCGTCATCGTAATTAGCGGCGGCTGTGACTGAATTTTACCCGAAATGTTCTCTATGCATGTGTCATTTTTTCAAAACACAATTTATTTACAATGTATAAATGTATCAAACGTCACTCTAATTAGCAAGGTGACAAGTGCCGTGCGACGCTTAGCCTTTCAAGTACTCAACAGAGAATGCATCAGGTAAGCATGGGTTCGAGCCCCAAACCGAGACGGTTGAGTTCATCTACATTTTATTACCCTTCGTTCTTGTTCCGTGTGCATGGAATGTGATTTTTCTTTGCGCTGGATTTTTTCTTTGTTCCCCATCAACATAATAAAAGAAAGCGTCACTAATCTAGCGCTAATATTGTATGCGGTAGTGATATAGGCCGGGTCAATATAATTTGCCCCCTTTTTGTTTTCAATAAAGTCAAATAAAAGCCTAATTTTAATAGTTTTCTAATTTGAGGAAAATGGACCAAAACATGCAAGTTCTGCACGATTTGTTACTCTTGCAGTCATAAAATTCAAAGACTTAGCACAAGTCTAACCATACTAAGTTTGCAGTGGCGTGGATTATTATAGTGAAGGTAGCATCTTTTAGCGACAGAATAAGTTTATGGTACAAATGCGCGCGAAGGGCGAGAAAAATTTTGCATATTGAAGCTAAACTTGTTAAGGGAGGTCTAATGAGCGTGAACCTGGTTTGGATGCAGAGGGAGTGTGCCTGTAACAGACACAGACACCAGAAAAGGACCAGCTCAGATCGCGCGCCAAATAAGTTTGCAGTCCAGAAATTTCATTTTTTTCTCAGCCTTGCAAAAAATAGGCAGAGGTGGGAATCGAACCCGGGACATCCGTGTTGTAAAACCTACTGCGTTACCACTGAACCAACTGACAATTAGCTATGAGAAGTTTGATAGTACTCCTTGATATTGCTGAATAGAATAAATCAATACTGATAGGTATATTTATATGTACGATGCTATTCAAATTGGCCTATAAACTAGGAATATAATGACTATCAATCGATCAATTAATCAAGTTGTCAAGTTATCAACAATCAATAATAAACCGACGTAGGCCTATCATGGAATATTACTATTAAACTAGGCCTACTAACTAATATACCAAATAAATAAAATAAATAAATAAGTCAGTAAATAAATAAATAGGCATAGGCCTAAATAAATAAATAAATACATAATGCAGAATGCAGTTAGTATTTTAGTTGCTAAATTCCAAACATTCTATTCACACATTCTATTATAATTTTCTGCTATACACGCAAAGGACCTGTGCCTTTAATATGTCCGCGCCTAATCAATAATGAGTCTTTCACCATGCTCACACACCATGTTAAACTATTGTATCCCTGTATAGTATTATCTACTGACCAAGTCCTAATACCTCAATGAAATGGATGCTATAACGTACCCAATCAAGCGAACATATCAAGGTCATATCAGGGCGTTATACAAAGAATGGTCAAAGGTCAACGTTTCCAAAGAAGTATAGTAATAGATGTAGACACAAGCTTTCGTGCGGGAAACATAAACACATAGTCGTCAGTCGTGTGGTTTTTATGAGATTTGATACGGCGCTGAAGTCTATGGCTGTCCCAAAATCAGTACCAGACCCGGTTACCAGACGGCAATGTGTGTTGTTACAAGGAATACAAACTCATTTTACCAATAAGTGAACCACATAGAGGAATACGACATCTATCGTGAGCCGATCTGCATTCTGTTGCCTGCAAAAGCCGACGATCAGGTAAAAATTCTAAAAGCAGTGTGACTAGATATTTGCGTTAATTTCATGATACGTGTAAAACGCATTGAAAACGCCAAATTGCAGTCATAAAATATATAATATTAGTAAATCACCCAATCGAATGTTAACGTAGGTATGTGGAAAAGAACTGCAATAACAATAACAAACTATGTGCAGAGAGTTGATATTCTTTAGAGGGCACTCTATTCACGTGGTTTCTTTTCCAACGCTAAAAGATCACGAATTTTGGTGGTTTGCAAATAAAAGTGTCCGCACTATCGATTGATTACGTAACTGTTATGAATAATTTATTAGGTTTTTCAATGCAATCGCCTCGACCCATTAATACATATTATCTGTATTATCAAAGTACTTGGAATAGCAATCCGGTGAGTTCACTGAACTACGCCCTAATACTGATGGCGTTTTAATGGCGTTTAATGGCGCTAATCCTCTCCATACACAGATGAACAAATACAATAGATGAAGGTCAACACGTATGACCTCCTATGTGACATGTTATATGTGATGTACAAAAACCTGAATATCATAAAGATCAGTATTCGTTTGTGCATATGAACTGCACATTTACGTTGCTAGATATTACTCATTATATATAATGACAAATATTGGTATTATGACAATACGGTATATACATTGTATATAAAACGACTAATAGATCCTACTATCATGGCGTCAGGTCAATGTTCATCATACCCCGTATGTTTCTTAAAATTCATTCATATTTGAGACAAATTGCTGTGCCAATTTTATTGGTGCACAAGTAGATCCGTGTTTTTTTAATTTTCATTTCCTTTTAATGAAAGAATTAAGGTTTTCCACTGCACGGTGGCCACAAGGGTGATACTAATTTTAATGCTATATTTTCAAAACGAATACGTGCTCCCAGTTGGCTCTATAGCGATTTCACAGAAAGGGTATTTCTAGTGCAATGCAGCGTCGGACTCTAGCTGAGAGCGTAGCCTAAGTCATTCCGGACTCCAAAAAGGGCTCTCCATACACAAATGAACAAACACAAAGGAGGGTAGTCTCCTCCGTGACCGGCTTGATTTCGATGGAGCGGAACCAAATTGGCTGCGGAGGAGACGGGTCATTTTTCCATGCAAATTTTTTAGTGTCAGCCGCCTGCTATGTGCCCAAAGAGTTGTCTTTGGCATGTCGCTTTTTTGAAATATCACCAAAAATATCAAATTTTGGAAAAACGCCCCAAAATTTAAAACAAACACGAACCTTCCAAAATAAATATATATTAGCACTCGGCAGCCCAGTCACTACCTGCCGCTGTGATTTGGGGTAACTCATTGCTTCCCCTCTCCAGATACCGGTACTTCAAGGTCGCTCATACCCCAGCCCTTAATATGGTTCCAAAATTAAAAAACCTTTAAGGCTAAAATGGCCAAATATGATGTTAATTTGGTCAGAAACCCACATACAGGCGCCAACATGGAGGGATAGTTGTATGGGTCATCCCCCTATCAAAATATTGGGGGAACATTTTTCTAAGGCATTGGATGCCAAACTTTATTCAACTTACAATGTTGTAAGTTGAATAAACTAACTGTTCATAAAATACTAATTGTTAGCAAAATCGCAGACTTTACCACAGACTCCCATTACCATTACTTTTTTTGTATACCTGGTAATTAAGATTTCGCCGGGTACTGAAATAAGTGAAAATCAATCACCTGTGGGATACAATGGATCACAGATGCATTGACCCAGGGTGTTCACTGCAAACGTACAACCAATAGGAAAGGGCACGCGTCAGACAAGCCATTGGATTGACAGTTTCATTCATTTTAAATACCATTTTAGTGCCGGTCAGTTTATAAGCATGTATTTTGTGATCAATCGTCGAATGTTGGTATACAAATTGTTTTACCTCTTCAGTTTGGCTGCGATGTCGATCATACCTTTCCTCAGTTTACATTTTAAGCAGGTTGGCATGTCGCCATTTCGAATCGGAATCCTGTCGTCTGCTAGGCCGATTTTTCTGGCCTTATCTGCTCCTGTGATAGGGTATCTAACTGATAAATACCAAGCTCCAAAAGTGACTGTGTTTGTTTGCGGGTGTTTTTGGATTGGTAGTACGTTTACAATGGGATTTGCCACAATACCATTTACTGAAGAAAAGGAATGTGAGGAAATTCAGAAAGATTTGTATCAACGAAAGATGAATTGTGAACTTAAAGCGGTGTCTTCATTTAAGCCAGGTTCTTTAGCGGACACTTACCCGAACCACCATGAAAACATTTCCGCTGAGTATTTGTTTAGAAAGGTAAGGCAGAACTTCAGTGAACACAACTTGGCCCCCAATAACGTCTTGACGTCTTGTGATTCTCTCGACACAACACTAGAAGCGGATAGATCCTGGATGTACACTTCTGAAAGCTTGCAGAAAATATTTTACATTCTTCTGTTGTGCAACTGCCTATTTGATATGAGTTTTAATCCACTGCATAGTATTGCAGACGCCGAATCGGTGAATACCCTACAGGATATGGACATTGATGTTGCTGATTATGGAAAACAGAGGGCATTTGGTTCTTGTGGATGGGCTTTGGGGTGAGTACACTAGTAATATCGATGGTATCGACTTTGCTGCTAGACAATGTGAGTAGACATGCTTTAGGTGACGTATAGCTCACCCGACTCAATACTTAATTCATATGTGACGTGTCATGTCAAAAGGAGACACTTTTGGGCAGGTTATCAATTTTGAGGTTTTTACATATCTTAAATATAGAGATATTTAGCTCCACAATGCCGTTTTCCCCAATGAAATCGGACATTCCTAAGCGAAGATATCGAGGTCGTAAGTTATGGTATTATAAAATTGGAAATTGAGATACCGGCCTTTAAAAATATTATTGACAATGTTGAGAGTAGGAATTACCTTGAAAAATGTCTCAAAAAATACAAGATGCCAGTTACATTCCGGTCTGAAACTATCAGACGATATTTTAAACATTAATAACATCACAAATTCGCAACAAACCCAAATTGTGAAAAAATCACCCCCGGGCAGATTTTTGGCTATTTCTCCATTTATGATCCTGCCCAAAAGTGTCTCCTTTTGACATGACACGTCACATATTTACTTGGGAATGAAAAACAACACGGGAACATATTAATTGTATGACTATTGCTAAAACCGGGCGAAATAAGGAATATGTCTCTTTGTACAGAGAATTGAGGGCATAGTGTAGCAAAACAGTCTATAATTGACAGTAGTGTATAACCAACAACAGGGGACTGTGATGACAAACAAACTAGAACTTTTGTAATTATATATTATATATGATCAACTAGGTGTAAAAACCGGAGACAGCCTAAACAATGCTTTGGTGAATGGAACGGGGACTGGGATCAATACCCACAGTCTGACCTCGGCGAATCAAACTAACGTTACACCAATTTCATCGAAAATGGCTGTGTCTACATTTTGACACTAGTTCTGAAGTTTGTTTAAAGTACAATGTTTGATTGCTGTATTTATGAAGTGTTTCTCAGTAACATACATAATTTTGAGGGCGGATTATTAGGTGCCGTCCTCTGAATGCGGAATCATTGAGGTATAAATGTTTCACCCTTGTTGTTAAGGTGCCATAGATGTTTTGACAGCTCCAATGCAATACACAATGTATCAAACGATTTCCTATGATTTGTTAGTCTCTTTTTGAAAGTGCTGCTTGTGAGACTGATATAGAGGGTACCCTATAAAAGCGGGTTCCAACGAATGTAATGATATTTTAAAATCTGTTTTCAACAAGCAGTCATGGCTTATACATACTCGAAAGGAAAACGTTAAGCTATAGACGAATCCAAGTAGCCAAGTCATGGTCAGGATTTGGTCGGACATCTTTGGGTAGCCGCTTGCACCAACCTGGTGCTTTGAGCGTCCAATTGTGCAAATAAAAGCCACCTAACACCTACAGAAGATGCAAGGACGAGAAGTACATCAAAGCATAGATACCGCGTGTAGTTAATCCGATTATTATGTATAAGGTGTAAAATGGGTGATGGAATGCAGTTTAAAATTTCCGCCAAGGCCGAATCATTTCACATTTTGAGTGCATTGTAGCCGACGGCTACCCAACTAAAGGCTGCTAGTCAGGTGTAGGAATGCGTGAATTTAGATTCGTCTATAGCGTGCAGGAAACCTTTTGTTTTGGCCCCTGGCCCTGCTGGAAAAACGTCCCAAAATTTAAAACAAATCATGAACCTTCCAAAATAAATACATATTCGCACTCGTCGGCACTACCTGGCGCATTGATTTAGGGTGACTCGTCGCTTTCCCTCTCCAGTAACCTGTACTTTAAGATTGCTCATACCCCAGCCCATAATCTCCAAGAACCATTTTCTCTTGAGGGTTTTTCCATAGAGTCAATAACGTTTTTATGAGTACACTAATTGAGATGTTTTCTATTGAAACAAGCATGCAAAGCTAAGGGTCTTGTAGTGAACAATGGTATTGCTAATAATTATGTCCTGGTCTGACGGAAACAGACTATCTAGGGACTGGGGACACGATACAGCTGACGATAGGAAGAAGGTCAAGAAAATAATCTCCCTCGGGCATGTCGGGTACTCATATCCGCTAGATATCCATTATGTTTATCATTCTAAGGCTATAGCAATCTTTATTACGCACAACGAAAAAAGGCAGATTTAAATAATCAGTTATTTATTTTACAATTCATTGATTGATAGGCAAGATACGCTGGTATTTGACTCCTTTTTACAGACCGATTAAAATAGTGATATATTTATACGAGTATGCGCATCAGTTTTTGCGCAACACGTTTTTCCCGAGGGTCAGTCACAGCTTCAATATCCGCCAACAAATAAAAAGAAAATCCACAAAAAAAGAAACAAATCAAAATAAAGACGACGTAAAGAAAGCAGCAAGTTTAAAAAACCCTCACCTCAGCTCACTTTTTGAAACTTGGTCCCATTTTAACATCAACAGCAAGAAGGTGTTTTTATTGTATTTTCAATCAAATACAGGGTGAGTAAAAAAAAGGTGCAATAGAGCAGAGAATCGATATGTATGTAAGAACCACGCTGAACCTTTCCATTATTGAAGGTTTCTACAAATGCCACACTCAATAGTCACCTTCTGTGAAAAAATGAAGTGAATCACAACTACCGTTTAATTTTTACCTGGGAATTTTTATGAGTCTTTTTGCTGCGATACCAAATGTCATTATTTGTCCACGAGGTACCATGTATTTTGAATGAGAGCGCACAATGCACCAGCTCTGAAACTGACTTTAACTTAAATAAGGTCGATTTTTGCGTTATTTTAATTTCTTTTTTTTTCTGTTCAAACAAACTTTCTAACTTTACTTTAAGTCCTTCATACCTCACTCGACTCCAACTCCGGTTTTTTTAATCCCAACTTACTGGATATTTTATAATTCACTCCACTTCAATTTGCGCGAAATTTCATTTCGACATTTGAAAAAATCCGACTACAAATGTGTATGTTTTTGATAGAGAATAAACATCTTTAAAGTAAAGGTAAAATGAAAATAACAACAAATAATACCAAGGGCAATAACACTTTGGGTGCTCCATTTTATTTCAATGCCAATGAGGTTAAGAAAATGGCAGTTGTTCCAAATCTACCTTACCCAGAGTGGGCTGACATTCAAATTTTAGATGTCTCTTGGACAAGCATTAAAATCGGGTATCGCTATAAAATGTGTCATAAAAACAAAACGGTAAATGCTAATTCCTTAATTTTTTCACACAAGATCACTGATGGATATATCATTTATAAAATGTTTTAAATTTAACTCGGTTCTTAAATATAAAAAAAACACATTACAGGCTTACTTGTTATTCACTATTTCAAAGGAATTGTTAACAACAATGCTCAAGTCGGCCATAAATAGATCATGTTGTTGACAAGAATCACGTTATCACTCTAGACCGAAGGCTCCTTTAATCCGAAGGTTTGATAGTTCGAATTCTTAAAAAGGTCCGAATATCGGATTCTCTAGTCCGAGGGTTCGCTATTCCGAATAATAAATACGGTTCTCTAGTCCGAATATAGAATAAGGCTCGCTAACCCTAAGCCTAAACCCTTACACTAACCCTAACGCTAACCCTTATCCTATATTCGGACTATAAAATCTGCGGATTAGCAAACTTAATTTGGTTTTTGGACTAGCGACCCTTTGGACTAAAAAGAGAACCTTTGAACTAGCAACCCTGTGGACAAGAGAGAAGTCACGATTGGATTGGGGCTGTTGAGGTCATTGGCACGGAACAAGATATAAACGCTGGATAAAAGAGGCTGTAGAAATAAGAAAGAGGGGACGTACACAATAATATGAACAGAGAATGAAGGACAATAATATCTCACAGCAACAGGGAACAAGAAAATCCCCAGAAGAAAAACCAACTGGCAACTCTAAAATTCGCGCTGGAAATCCCTCTAGCGTCGGTTGCCTTTAGCGGTAGTCACTCATCATCAAATTTTGACAAAGGCAAATACATAAGTGCAAGTGCAATACCTGGATCAGATACAACGAACCTTGTTGTTCACTAAGAAAGAATGAACAGTTTACCAACCCAAAGTGTTACAATTAAACAAATAAACACAAATCCCGACTGGCACACAACCCAACTTGTAAAAAAAGCAAGGGAATGTGCCGGCATGGGAATCGAACCCACGACCTTCCGATCTCTAGACGGACGACTTATCCATTAGGCTACCAGCTCCCACTGATAAACGATGGTTAAAACCATGGAGCTATTAAGAATGGAGAGGCAATAGATTATGTAGCGCATTGTACACTTGTGCCGATTTGAAATCTGAGAAGCTATTCATCGAAAGGTACCTTTTGTTTGGGACAAAGGGCTTCCACCATTAAATCGGTAAGCTGGCCAGACAGTGTATTAACGCTTTACCTAGCAGACTACTGTCAATAAGTGATCAAACGAAAGTCGTGTGAAAGCGCTTACTATAACGAAAAGTACCTTTTGTTGTTATACCACTCAAGGGTGTAATTGAGTAGCCGTAAGCTCAAAAGGCACACATTAGCCGCTGATGCAGTTCGTTGTCACCCCACTGACTGTAGGTGCTTCATTTAAATAAATTGAATGCGCTTGCTGAATGATTACATATCAAGGCTGCCATGTCTGCATGTCTATTACTGTATAATGGTAATAGCTACATATAGGCCTACATGTAACATATAATAAGTATACCGGTATAGGCCTATATTAAAGTTGTTTCACAAATTGACATTTTATTTTATTTTAAGAAGGAGAATGTCATAAACAGTGGCGTACTGAAGAGGGGCAGCTCTTTTGTGAGAGGTCTTGGGAGGGGATGAGGGAGGAAGAGGTGGAGGAGGGGACATGAAGAATGAGAGGGGCTGGAGGAAGAAGAGAGAAAGAAGGACAAAAAGGATGAAGGGATGGAGAAGGAAAAGGAGATAAGAAGAGGGAGTGATACTTTAGCAAGGAAAGAATAAGTACAGAGAAAGGAAAAGAAAGGAATAACAAATAAATGAAGGCCTTATAATAATTATTATAGAAACTAAACACAGCCCCCCCCCACAAAGGCCTAACACTAACAGCACTATAGGCAGCCATTCGATGATGTCAATGCCTTTATGCGTTATGTATTTAAAACGCCCAGTCAGATGTATTTTACACCTGCCAAGCACAAGTCACCCAATTTCGAAAATTGGACGTTGAATGTACACCCTCATGAATATTGATTGGCAACATTTTCCAATATGTCAGCGCTCAAATCGGACACAATAGAACAATAGACCATTCAGTGCGCTGGTTAAAACTGGGTCTAATATTAGCAGTCGTGGGATACAATACACACAAACAAATATTACGCAAGTACACAAGTGAAGGAGATCATTACTGATGCTTAATCGTTTATATTATAAGTAAAATAGGTAATGCGGATACGCATCCTGCACAAGAACAAATAAACACAACGGGGAACGATTGCTCGCTACAAGAGGAAACTGAATATATTTGATAAAAAAGAATGAACAGTTTACCAACCCAAAGATTACTGTTTCCTTTTTATGGTAATCTAATCTTTTATTTCCTGAAAAAAAAACCTGTGCACCTATATTATGAGCACAGCAATTTGTCTCAAATATGAATGAATTTTAAGAAACAAACGGGATATGATGAACATTGACCTGACGCCATGATAGTAGGAGCTATTAGTCGTTTTATATACAATGTATATACCCGTATTGTCATAATACCAATATTTGTCATAATATATAATGAGTAATATTTAGCAACGTAAATGTGCTGTTCATATGCACAAACGAATACTGATCTTTATGATATTCAGGTTTGTGTACATCACATATAACATGTCACATAGGAGGTCATACGTGTTGACCTTCATCTACTGTATTTGTTCATCTGTGTATGGAGAGGAGAAATGCCATTAAACGCCATTAAAACTCCATCAGTATTAGGGCGTAGTTCAGTGAACTCACCGAATTGCTATTCCAAGTACTTTGATAATACAGATAATATGTATTAATGGGTCGAGGCGATTGCATTGAAAAACCTAATAAATTATTCATAATTCATTATTTTCATTTATTCATAGTGCCTACACTTTTCATTTGCAAACCACCAAAATTCGTGATCTTTTAGCGTTGGAAAAGAAACCACGTGAATAGAGTGCCCTCTCAAGAATATCTACTCTCTGATAGTACCCTCGTATTAATTGTCTGTATGCGCTTTTAAGAATTCAACAATATAAATAATGATAGCGCTATTATAATACACATTAATGTTTTTAGGCAAATACAATTCCAAAATATGGTACATTTTCTGCCTTTGCTTGTCACGTGGTAGGCCTACGGTTGAAGTTGCGATTATGTTCAAATAAGTTTTAGAAGAATACCACAAGCTTTTAATGGGGTTTAAGTCCTGCAAAGGTGGTGGTGAATTCTACTGTAGACATGACTGCATCATGCATGAAACAACATCACACTCACATATTCTGTGTTAGTCTGCTTGAGTGCAATAGAACTCACACATAACGCCTTCCTCGATTTTGTGTCAGCTCTGTAGAACCAATTAGCTGTCAAATTCCGTACTTCACCAAGTCTGGTCACTTTTAAATCTAATCATGAAAGTTGTACATTTTATTGTAGCCTAAGATTTAATGTGAACACCTCACAAGAAACAATCCAGATGTGTAATATCAGGAGATCTTAGGGGCCATTTCTTGTCTTGTCTTGTAGGTGTACTGTCCCACGCCCCAAAGTCGGAGCTAAGTGGACAACTTAGCCATTTTTGTGGCTAACATGGTCAAATATGAGGTTGATTTCGACAGAAACCCATACACAGGCGTCAACATGGGGGGGGGTTGTATGTACCATCCCCTTGCAAAATATTGGGGATTTATCCCCGTGGATCTATGCGCCTATGCACCTGTCACTCCATCGCTCTCCTTCTCCCTCTCTCTCTCCTTCTCCCCCTCTTCCTTTCTTTTCCTTTTTGTCTTCATCCCCTCCCTACAATCTCGATCACCCATTCATTACCTTAGCCAAATGGCATTTGGCTAAGGGTCTCTTTTTCTTAGATTCTGATTCTTTCTTTCTTTCTTTCTTCTACCAATCATATAATGAGCCATCGTAGCCATATGCATTTGTCAATTTTGACGAAATTTGGTTATTATGACCATTGGGGAGTGCCACAAATGTCACGTGAAAATGTCTGGGGCAAATGTCATGTCAAGGTCATTAATAATAATAATAATAATAATAATAATAATGTGAATTTCTAATGCGCACATCTCCACCAAATCAATGGCGCTCAAGGCGCGATACAAAGATTAACTTAAACTACAAAATAAAAATTAATTTTCATTACAACTTAATCTACACATGAACAACAATCAATAGGTGAACAAAATATGGTGATGCACATCAGTAAAATGCTTCTTTCATTAAGTGAGTTTTAAAGAACTTTTAAACTGTGTTAAAGATGTACTTAGTTTAATGTGGGTTGGCAGAGTATTCCAGAGACGTGGTGAAGCAATTGAAAAGCCCTATCCCCCATGAATGTTTTGAACGGGGTTCGCAGAGAAGCGATTTGTCACTAGAACGGAGCATACGAGGAGGGTTATATGGTTGGAGGAGACATTTGATATATTCTGGTGCAAGATCATTTAGTGATTTAAAAACAATGAGTAACAGTTTGTAAACAATTCTGTAACCAACCGGCAGCCAATGTAACTCTCTTAAAACTGGAGTGATGTGAGATCTCTTTCTAGTTAAAGTGACCAAGCGCGCAGCAGTGTTCTGAATACGCTGTAGACGTGCAATCTGATCTTGAGGAAGGCCAAACAAGAGGGAGTTGCCCATATCAAGCCGGGAGGTTACAAAACTGTGAACAATTTGTTCAGTAGCATGAGGACTTAAGTACTTTCTTATTCTACCAATGTTTCTGATATGGAATGATGCTGAACGTACAATACTTGATACATGAGTATTAAGAGACATTGACGAGTCCAAAATAACACCTAGATTACGTGCCCTCAATGAAGGAGTGATGTCCAAAACGTGTTTTTCACTTAAAATGCTACCCCTTCCCCATATTACATAGCACCGTGACGTCACTGGCACACATGCATCGTTTATAGCCAGTGTCTAAAAGTTGTACACAGAATTGGGGTCAAGGGTCATTTCCGGCATGTAACCAAATACCTTAAATCGGACATCGTAGCCATATGCTTTTTGCCATGTTGACCATAGTTGAGCACTAGGTCCATTGGGTAGTGCCACAAATGTCACGTGATCATTTGCGGTCAAAGTTCTTCCACTTACGGACAATGACCAAAAACGTAATTTTCACTATAATTTACTAGGGGCCCTATGACCCCCATTATTAGTCTACTGTAGTAGACCATTTAAATTTATTAT
This sequence comes from Amphiura filiformis, assembly GCF_039555335.1. Classification (NCBI taxonomy): domain Eukaryota; kingdom Metazoa; phylum Echinodermata; class Ophiuroidea; order Amphilepidida; family Amphiuridae; genus Amphiura; species Amphiura filiformis. The sequence continues at coordinate 21,602,432 of NC_092645.1, forward strand.
CCCTCTAATCCCACCATGGAAAATACACCAATCCTGTTCTGATCCAACAGCTATCTATCCTTTTTTTCTCTGGGCAGGGCAGTCACTGGGGACGTGGATGTGTTGTGTTTTAATGCATGGAATGGTATGGATTGTTTAAAAAAGAAATGCAAAGCAGTCTACCCCATGATAGATTTGCACACAAATATATCATCCATACAGCAAAGATATATAGTCCCTACAAGCCCATTGTGGTTCAATGAGCCATGTAAAATAATAACTGGGCTGATCATTCCTCATTATGTGTACTTTAAAGTATACATTATAGGCCTAGTAAGAATAGGTATGTCCTTGCCAGGTTTTGTAAAGATAGGTAAACAATCTTTACAGAGCCTTCCAAGGATATCTGTGTATTTACCTAGCTAAGCTAGGTCTTGTCTTTCTGTCTGATTCTTCTTCTTTCTTTCCCCAAATACTTTCAAAATGCTGCTGCTCCCGTAAATTACATAGTAGCCCTACAATGTCGCCACCACCATGAACCATAGGCTGGTGGTACAAATGTCGCATGAACAACTCTAGGTCAAAGGTCATAAAAAGATCAACATCACTGGCTAAGGACCGTGCTCTGTGAGCACAATGTCTAGTTTCTCCTCTTTTTACCCCTCGACCCTCCTTCACTACCTCAATTGCCCCTACTGGCTTTTACAATGGATATTCGTGATATTAAGAAAGCCATTTGACTTTATTGAACAGGCCTATAACCATGATAACAACATAGGCCTACTGCGAAGGAGTTAATTATAGAAAGTGACACAGATAGACCTATACCAGGGGGATGACACTCTTATTCACATGTTTATTTACAACGCAAACCTATATCGAATCCCGGTGGTTTGCGAATAATAAATGTCTGCATCCCACGATCAATTAAACCCTGGTATGAATTATTTATTAGCTTTCGCCACGATCCGTTTTGCAATAACATAAAAGCACTTCAAATAACAGCCCGTTGAGTTCAATGAACTACGCCCTGAAACCGATGGAGTTGTGCCTTATAAAGAAGCTCTCCCATTGACCTCTATTCAGGTCAGTGAGCTCTCCATACACAAATGAACAAGTACAATATAGGACAAGGCCAGCACCTATGACCTGCTTAGTGACATGTTATTTTGAAGTCTTCTAAAGCTTAATATCTTGAAGATTAGTATTCGTTTGTGCATATGGACTGCGCATTTATGATGCAAAATATCAGTTCTTATATAAAATTACAAATACTGGAATTATGACACACGGTATAGGTGATATATAAAACGACTAATAAAATCATGTCATCATGGCGTCATGTCAAAGGTTCATTTTATCCCGTATGTTTGTTTAAATTAATTAATATTTTGAGAACAATTTTTACACCCATTTAATATGTACTCTGGTGGAACCCGACTTTTTTTAATTTTAATTTATTTTTATGTAACAAATTCAGGTTTTTCCATTGCGCGGGGCCGCCGGGCAATACAAATTTAGGCTAACATTGAATAAACGCGGAATCAAGAATAGGCGTTTCTAGTACATACAGCGTCTGACTCTACCTGAGGACCTAGCCTGAGTCCCACGGGCTCCAAGAATGGCTCTCCATACACAAATGAACAAATACAATGAAGGGTCGCCATTGCTCTCCATACACAAATGAACAAATACAATGGAGAGTCCGACTGCCATGCAAATGAGCCAAGTGTCCTCTCAAGGTATGCTCTGTGCCTATACATAGCAGCCATGGCACGGTGTTACGGGTATCGATCAGCAACTCTATTGAATTGATTTAAATGAGGCGCCTAAATAAAGGTGGGTGGTAAATAATTGTACTTCGACGGTAAAGTGTGATTGAATGAACACAATAGGTACCTCTCACTCAAGTGGGCGCTTTCACATGACATTCTGTTGATCACTTATTGACAGTAGCCAGCCTGGTAAAGCGTTAATACGCTGTCAGGTTAGTTACCGATTTAATGGCGGAACTCTTTTGTCTTGAACAAAAGGTACCTCGCGATGAATAGCTTGGCGGAAATTGAAATCGGCACAAAGTTATAATGCGTTATGTAATCTATTGCGCCTCCACGAATATGATAGCTCCGTGCATACTCTGGCTGTTGCATTTAAGCTTTAACTTTGATTTGTATTATAATAAACACAATTGATAGATTTTCACGGTCTCTGCGCTCTGTTTGTTAGGCTTTCATGAGTTCTTTTAGTTCACCAGTGAAATATCAGCTAACGAGGTGAATTTTTTTGATGTTAATGTTAGACTTTTCTTGACACATTTATAATATGTCATAGGCTTTGTTCATCATTAATTAAGGGAAGGGGTATGAACGTTTGGACAGTATTTATTGTGGGACATTAGAGCACATCAGACATATCGAATTGCATTCAAATAATTTTGATTTTTGAAATTCGCAATGTAATACACATTTTATGGCAAATCATTAAAATTGATATTTTTGATATTTAACAGTACTTGAAGTAAACTTTATAAATCTGATGATTTATACTTAAAGTGTATGTAGGTGGGATGAAAATCCGACGATCAATTGAAAATTTTGACCTTTCGTATTGAAGATATGGATTTTTTTCCCAAAACAGCAAAACAAAAATAGGTCTTTTGGGGAAAAAATCCATATCTTCAATATAAAAGGTCAAAATTTTCAATTGATCGTCGGCTTTTTCCTCCCAGCTACATACACTTTAAGAATATATCATTAGATTTATAAAATTTATTTCGAGGACTGTTATATATCAAAATTTGAAAATATCAAATTTTAATAATTTGTCATAAAATTTGTATTATATCGTGAATTTCAAAAATGAAAATTATTTGATATCAGAAAGACATGCTTCGTATTCAGAATGCAATTCGATACGTCTGAGATGCTCTCATGTCCCACAAAAAATACTGTCGAAACGCCATAAACGCTCATTCTAGATCCCTTAAATTTGTCGGTGATTGGTGATTCCAATTGATAATGGTTAATGCTTTCATGAATTCCCAGCTTTTGAAATCCCAACATTTTTACATCACAACTCAAGGCATATCTGAAGGCATTGCATGCCAAACTTTATTAAACTAACTTAAAATGTTACTTGTATAACTATATCGTATACTTTATCACAGACTTTAAATACCATTTCGTATACCCGGGTAAGCTTTCAGTACTCAAATAACATGAAATTCAGTCAAGTGTGGAAGAGAATGAATAGCACATACATTGACCCTGGGTGTTTACTGCAAACGTATAGGCAAGGGATACGCGTCAGACACGTCATGTAATGATGTAATTGAATGTTTCATTTAGTTTATTTAGTTTAATTAAGTACCATTTTAGTTTCTAACCATGCATTTTGTGATCAATCGTCGAATGTTGGTATACAAATTCTTTTACCTCTTCAGTTTGGCTGCGATGTCGATCATACCTTTCCTCAGTTTACATTTTAAGCAGGTTGGCATGTCGCCATTTCGAATCGGAATCCTGTCGTCTGCTAGGCCGATTTTTCTGGCCTTATCTGCTCCTGTGATAGGGTATCTAACTGATAAATACCAAGCTCCAAAAGTGACTGTGTTTGTTTGCGGGTGTTTTTGGATTGGTAGTACGTTTACAATGGGATTTGCCACAATACCATTTGTTGAAGAAAATGAATGTGAGACGATTCAGAAAGATTTGTATCAACGAAAGATAAATTGTGAACTTAAAGCGGTGTCTTCATTTAAGCTACGTTCTTTATCGGACACTTACCCGAACCACCATGAAAACATTTCCGCTGAGTATTTGTTTAGAAAGGCAAGGCAGAACTTCAGTGAACACAACTTGACCCCCAATAACGTCTTGACGTCTTGTGATTCTCTCGACACAACACTAGAAGCGGATAGATCCTGGATGTACACTTCTGAAAGCTTGCAGAAAATATTTTACATTCTTCTGTTGTGCAACTGCCTATTTGATATGAGTTTTAATCCACTGCATAGTATTGCAGACGCCGAATCGGTGAATACCCTACAGGATATGGACATTGACATTGCAGATTATGGAAAACAGAGGGCATTTGGTTCTTGTGGATGGGCTTTGGGGTGAGTGCACTAGTAATTTCGACGGGTTTTCGTTTTCATTGAAGTATTATTATTGCAAGATGACGTAGCTCAATCATTAATTCAATTTTTCTTGGGAATGAAAAACAAAACGGAAATAAATTAATTATGACTATTGGTACTAAAACCCGTGCAAAATAAGGGCTGTGTTTCTTTTTATAGTAATATTACTGTCATCATAGTGTAGCAAAACAGCCTAGTATAATTGACAGTAGTCTGCATAACCAACAACACTAAATATTGATTATAGGGCACTATGATGATAAACAAAGTAGAAGAAACCCAAACGAAGTATTATAATGATATAGTAAATGATACAGACAACCTTGTAATTATATAATATGATCAACTAGATATAAAAACTGGAGAATGTCATAACAATAATAGCGTGAATGCGATCAATCACCGATTTATAGAATCTGTGGATCAATACACGCCTCGGCAATTCAAACTTATGCAACCTATACACGAGCGACTTGATTGAGCAAAATTGGGACCCTAGATGCAGGATTTAATGCGGCCCATACACGATCAAATATTGATCAATATTGGGGACCCTAGATGCAGGAATGGATACAAAATGTACCATTGTGCGTGTTCAATGGTAGATTTTGTATCCACTCTTGTATCAAGTGTCTTCGATATTGATCAATAAGATTGAACGTGTATGTGCCACATTATGCGGCCTATACACGATCAAATGTATGTGTAACATAAAAATGTCATTTCCACAAACTGAGAGAATATTAAATAATATTTAAGCAGGGTAATATACTCTTGAATACTACCTAGTTTCAATAGCATGCATTTGAATATTTTGAAAATATTAAGAAAACAAGTAAGTTTCTGTAGGTAACATTAGGTAGCCGAAAGTTCTTTATACAAATACAATTTGACATCATGGCAGTATTGTGAAACATCGCTATTCATGCCAATGCCCATATCGGTACATAAAGAAGGCCCGTACGTTTGCTATCAAATCATATGTCAGTGAAAGTTGCAAAGTCACATACATGCCTGACATGCAAAACTGAATACGGCTAAATTATTGAAAAATATGTTATGAAATAGACGACGGTCCGCTCATTTGAAAGAAAGATTAGTTTGAAGGAAGATTAGAGGGAATACATACTTGGATTTGTCAGCGGTCATTTGGCCGATGATAGCAGGATATAATAAAAATTCCTTTAAAAAGGAATGGGGCGCCCAATGTGAGCTTGGACGTGATATGGTGAATTCCATGGCATGGTGTTTAGATTTGGTATTATAATGATTTTTTCTAGGGAAGAGTAGAAGATGATCAAATGCTAAGAGTAGAAGATGTTCAAATGCAAGAGAAATATGTTTGATTGGGGAAGGTGTATCACAGGACCGTTCTGGATGAAATAAATTGAATTGGAATGAAGCTGTCGTGTCAATTTGCGATTATGTGGGGTGGGGAGTTATGTTTTTGGGGCATATTGTAGTGATGATATTGCTTTGGATATTGAATATTGTTGAATTTCGTTATGAAGGGGGGTATATGATGGATAGTATAGAAGACACAAATAAGTAAGCTCCCCCTGGCAAAATATTGGGGGTTATCCTCCACCCGGGATCTACCCCTATGTTGACCAAAAGAAAAGTTTTTATGAAAGTATAACGTCTGTGATACATATACATCATCTACTTGCTAATACACTGAAAATCTAATAGAGATGAAGGATAAAAACAATTACAGAACATTCATTCTTCATAAAAGTAGCTATATGGGTATACAATGTTTACAAGATAAGAACGTTAATGTTTTGTACATGAACGTAACGTCTTTGATACATAGTTGTTAACATACTGAAAATCTGACTAGAGATTTACAATTTGATGATATCCAAAAGAATACTTAGCATTGAAGAATTTAAAAATTACAGAACTTTCATTTGTTAACATACACGTAGCAATGATTAACAATGTTGAAAATACAAACGTAACGTTTTGTTCATAAACGTAACATCCTCGACACATCTAGGATCCGCATAATTTGTTGATTAATGTCATAAACAGTCACAAAAGATTTATGGTCTGATCATTTTATCATTTTAAGAGGGACCCGATATTGCATTTGGAAGAACCAGGCTTTTCAATTACTATCAAAACTGCTGGGTACCAAACTTTTTGATACAGCTTGTATAGTAATCTGTTCTAATTTCCATGCAAAAGGAGCCAGTTGTTTCATCCTTAAAACAAATACACAATTCAATTACACCATGCAGATAGATAAGACCTTGGTAAGATAAGCATGTTAATTGTTATGTCACTATCACTATCTTGATCTTGATAAGATGCCTACCATGCTGCAGCGTATTTTAAGAATCTGTGGGTATTACAGATTATTTTGGTACCAAAATCTCAAAATGGCCCAAAGTGAGTTAAGGCCTTCTGTTTGTCAACCCTCGACATATGCAGTTCCGATGGCATTTACGTCAATTTTGGTCTTCAGTGTTTTAAAATACAACAATGTAGAACATGTATAATTAGTATGCCGTGTTGTTTGCATACAGTTTGCCGCCCAATTGTGCCACCATATTGCAACTTTGGCAATAACCGCTATATAGATTTTATGGTAATTAGCAAACAAAGTTTAAGAGGCCTCGTTAATTAATCTTATCACTATGGACCACAAGAGTCTCATCCCAATGGCATAGTCCAATAACCTCAATTACATAATCATAGTGCAAAATTTGACCTCAAGTTGCAGAGTAGAGTTTGTGTACCCAAATCTTCAAAGATACCACTATCACCCAATGACCCCATTTTTTGTTTTACTGAACTCCCACTTACCCAATGATCCCCTTGTTTGTTTTCTTGTCACCAAAAGACCCCTTTTTCCAACAAAAAAAATTTTTGGAAAATTCTGATAATCTCTCACTGAATGACCCCATTTTTTCATTATTTTTCTTCAAATTTTTGAAAATTTTTATCAACTTTTATATCTTGACCCAAAATTGTTCCCAGTCTCACTTAATGACCCCTTTTTGGTCAGAATTCCCCAGTCTCACGGAAAGACCCTTTTTGGAACCTTCTCACTGAAAGACCCCTTTTTCGGTGTCTAGGCTCTCATCGAAAGACCCCTAGTTTCGAGCTGCTGTCCGCACATCCCTGTCACTTCCAAATTCGAGCCCCCCCCCATCCATTTCTTGTATGTAGGGCCGATCCTGAACGCATCATCAGCCCACATATCTTCTGACGGTAAAATTCCATTGACCCATGAAAATGTCCCACTCAAACGTCCAATCCTGAACGCATCATCAGCCCTACTGGTCTCTTCTGACGGTAAAAGTTCATTGACCTGTTTAAATGTCCCACTCAAACGTCTAATCCTGAACGCATCAGCAGTCATACTGAACTTCTGACGTTAAAAATTAATTGTTCTACGAAAATTTCCCTGATAAAACCCAGATATGATTCAGGTTTCCTTCCCATAATTCCATCCACATATCGTCAGCCTGCTATGCTAATTGCTTAAGTCATTTTTTGTAATTTTGAGAACAAAGACCAAAACGTGGTTCAAGCATGCATCGGTTACGTATTTACCCTAATCAATTCGGATTAGTCCCTTTCATTTGTATCATTATCATTTGTTCTTGTGCAAAGAATTAATATGTTTAAATATGCATGTTTGAACCATATTTTGTACTTTGTTCTCAAAGTTACAAAAAATGACTTAGGCAAAAATCCGAGCAGGCTGACGATATGTTGGGAATTATATTTATATTTTTATATACCACTAGAGTCGATCTTCAAGATTAAAATCCTAGAATTGTATAACTCTTTTCAGACCACTGATATTCGGGCCTTGGATAATGTACACTCGTGCATCAGCGTCGAAGTGCGGCGTAGAATTAATCAAAGCTGATTACAAGCCCATGTTTATAGTGTTCCAGGTGATGGCTGTCGGAACAATGCTAACTACCCTTGGTTTTTCCTTCAAGGTAAGCGTTGGTAACCAAATTTATAAATAGAAAGATAATTATTATCTGTTTCACCGACAATGTCACTCCTATCATTTTTGTAAAAAGGTTTAAAGTAATCAGATGATACAGAAATTTACACATTCGATAGTCAACCTGGCCTTATATCACGCTAAGAGTAGGGTGCACACCAATAAATAGCCCCCATTGACTTTTTGTACAAACAAGGTCCGGGAAACGTCATTTTCTTGACTCCAAAGCGACTCAGTTCTTCAAACCTTACACATCCTTACACTTACTCAAGTCCAGTGAGTTTTTCCAGAAAATGCCGACTAGATCACTATATAGGCCATATAGCTTGCGCCACCTCAATAGCTTGGTGTTTCTGAAATCGTCATAAAAGGTCAGATCCTGGTCATTTTTACAGACAATCTATTTCCCAGGCCTAAATGAGGATTAAATATGAATCCTTCGTTAATGTGAGCGCAAAGGAGGGCCCAACAATTACAGTAAGTCGTTGCATGTACAGGGTGTCTCAATAAAAATAGGCCCTGTGGAATTTGGTACCTAACATTAAAAATTGGCATGTAAAATAAAAAATGTTTCAAGATTCTAGATCAACGATGTGTCTTCTATAACATTCTTCAAGAATTATCAAAATCCGTTCACGCGTCACTGAGATAATTGGAATTCTACAAATAGACACATTTTTGGACCATTCCAATGAGGTATACACATTAACAATAATGTGCTGCAATGTAGTGTACAATGAAAGAACAAAAATAAGTAAACTCCCAGTGTTGCTGGTCAAAGCCAATCAATCAATCAAAGCAATCAATCAATCAATCAACATTTCAATCAATCAACCAATCTCCAAAAGAATGTTTTTCACACCTTTCTCTTTGGGTTAACAATATGTCAAACTATTGTCTTCTAAATAATAGTGTTCACATTTCTCAAGCGACAGTAAGACTGACCTTTATATTGAAGTGATTGAAACAGTTGATTCTAAAGAAAATGGTTCCTTCAAAATGAAATGGCCAATTGCAGATGATAGTATTGATGGTGTTATTAACAAATCAAATGATAAATAACATCAATAACAGCGTATCCAGCAACACTGGGTGTTCACTTCACTTATTTCTCCATTCTAAAACTACAATGCAGCACATTATTTTTAATGTGTATTGCCCCATTGGAAACGTCCAAAAATGAGTTATTTAAGTTATGTCCTGTAATACACAGGGCCTATTTTTATTGAGACACCCTGTATTGTATAACGTGATATAGGTAACAAGCCGAGAGGGAAGGCGTGAGTGGTTATTTTGCAAACATTTGCGGTAGATAATCTGAACATCCAACACATTATAAAATATACAGATATAAAAACAACAAGTGCATTATGGGTGTTTGAAGAGAAGCCTGGTGTAGGAAGTTTCACGGACAGTGTCCCATTCTGTTTCAACACTCATCATTTAAAAGAGATCTAGTGTTTTAGAAATGCTTTAGTGCCAGGACTTGGTCTTCTTTGTAAAGTGCCATCATTTTGCAAGTTATAGAAAGTCCTTCTTTATATACATTTCATCTTGTCAAAACCAAAATTTATTTACTGACCTGACAGTTTCGACCATCTTGGGCGATGGCCATCTTCAGAGTGGTGTGGTTTTTTTTTTCAACTTCATCATTATTAAATCTTACCGTATTTTATAACACTCATATTAAGTTTTATGCTATCTTTTCCCCCATGCAGTATAAACAAGAATCGCATGGTTCTTATACGTTGGATAGAAATGTCATAAAACAACTCTGCAAGTTACCGAATTTGGCAATACTTTTTGTAGTGTTTTTCATAGGGGTGTGCAATGGAACGTTACATGGTTATCTATTCTGGTATCTAGATACTATAGGTAAGAGTCAGACAAGAGATCTAACACTTCCCATAATGCATTTCTCATATTTCAATTTCCTGTATTGATTTGCTATCTAGTGCAACATGGGTCGATAGTGGTGTAGTGGCGTAACGTGCCCCGGGCGCCAGCCTTAAGGTCCGTTCATACGCGCGCTTCGAGTGCATTTCAGCACCAAATCAATTCTCGAGTTTCACAATACGATGCGCCGCCAGCGGTTGCTCTTGGCAGTCAATTTTTGGCTCGAGAGTCGACATCGCCGTTATAGCTGCTATTGATTTTTCACGCGAGTGTGATAATAAATATATTGAAAACAGCTCCATGAAGGATTCCCTGTGATCAATAGATAGAAAATGGATCTACTATAATTGTAAATTGTTGTTTTTGTGTGCATTCGCATGTAACATCATTATGATGACATTTAAACCCACAATGATGTATGTTCCTGTATTGTATTTGTATTTCGCGGGCTTTGGATATCAAAATTTTCCCATGATGCACTGCATATTTTGGCCTCGACCCAGCGACCGCTGGAGGCGCATCGTATTGTGAAACGCAAGAATTGAAAGGACATTTTAAGACCGATATTTAACTACTATAGTAGCTATAAATTAATTAGTGGTAGGCCTTATATTCTCGGATGGGGAGGGGGGGGGCAATTTTGTTCCTTGTCCCGGGCGCTCCCAACCCTAGTTACGCCACTGTAGTGGTGAACAGAGCACATTTACAATCAACAGAGCACATTCAGATCTTACTAAATATGTTTATTTCTTAACTATCGACCCATGTTTAGCCATTCTATTCTCAACATGAAAACAAAGGGAAGCTGTGCAAAGTAAATGGGAGTGTTATTTGATGAAGTGGGGGTGATGTATCATGTTGCTAAGGATCCTGGGGGTAAGATATCTATTCTGTGTAAGAGTTCTTGTACACAAATACTACAGAGCAAAAGAACTAAACAATACCTGTTATTTTCACCCCTGTTAAATCTAAACAAAGACGGAATGATACTGGGTGTCCCAATAAAAACAGAACCCTCATTGCGCCCTCTTTTTAGCTGCAACTTTTTTTAGCTCGGATTCTTAAAATACCTCATTCGCTGACATTGGTCAAGAAATAAAGACACCGTGATCCAAAATCCCCAAGGAAGGTGCAAATTCTAAATTTGCAGACTGATTCATTTATGCCCTATAATCAGTGATTTGCAGATTGTACAAAGCGTCCGTGACCAAGAAAACTAGTGCCGTGCTTAATTTCCATTGATGAACATTACAATTTAGACTGCCTTGCAGTCTGAATTTTTCTTTTCTTTTGTCCTCACAATTTCAATTTCAATTCGCCAATTTGCTTCGTCCCCTGTGAATGAGAGAGAAAGTTCTGCAGACGTAAAGCCGTTCATCTAACGCCAAGTTCCCGTCGATAACCGCGAAATTTGAGTGTACATGAATAGCACGACACTATATTTGTTATTCAAAAAGCCGAATAGGCTTAATTGGATATTCACTCAAACTGGTGGGCGATGCACTACTTGACACGCGAGGGGTCATGGGGTCGAGACCCAAAGGTACCAGACAACTTCATTGTTGCCCTTTTCTTCTTTTTCGTTGGGTGCTTCTTTCCTTTCCAATAGCCAAAAAGATCTGAGCAATTTTGAAATTTGACCTATGTTCAGTGAGTAGATTACTACGGGAGGGATGAGGTTTGGACAATTTATTAAAGTATAGTGAATGCAGTACCATTTGTAGACTGGCCCCCAGTCTCGGTTCGGTTCCATCTCTGGATAATGTAACAATAAATAATTACATAATGCCCTATGAAAAAAAATGCCAAAGTCCTGTAACCCCCCACCCTTATTTTCTTCAATGCCAAAAACCCATTCCTCTTCATCCACAAATCGACGCCACTAATTACACCCACCACATCCATGCATCAATATACATAAGCAAAATGTAGAAATATACTCGTATTTATAAGTGAACGCGAAAGTCCATTGAGCGCTGATTCCGATATTGGGTTGATTTTTAATGCTATGTAATCTACATTACCAGTCGTTCTCCATGGACCCGAGGGAGGGTCTATACCATTTGGCGACAGAATAAATGTATAGTACAATGCGCGCGAAGCCCGAAAATGTTTGGCATTTTGAAGCTAAACGTGATAAAATATGGTGTAAAAGTTACAAAAAGCCAACTACATTTTTCTTACTTCCTGACCATTTGGTACTGTTGTAGTACGAAATGAAATATTATTTACAAATGCTATTTTTTTTATTCCATGACAGGTGGCGATGAACTAATCATGGGTATGGCCTCTGCTGTCCACGGTGTATCAGGATTCATATTAGGTTTATCAACTGGTGCTGCCATAAGACAATTTGGACATTTCCCGTTGATTACCGTGGGTATATTCACATATCTTGTTAGATTTATATACTATGCCTATGTGAAACAACCATGGTGGATCTTAGGTAGCGAGATTTTTCATAGTAAGTGTACGAGGAACGAGATAGTTCCATACAATCCTATAAGTACTATAACGTCTGCCAAATACGGCAGATTCAACATGATTTGTACGATAATTGCGGGAACCTAATCCCATCTGTTTGACTATAAGAGGAGCTCTTTTCTTCACTCTTGGACCCAGTGCATTTGTGATGCTCTATCACTTAGTCAGATTCATGTTTATAATCATATTCGTGTTCATATTTATATTCATATTCATATTCATATTCATATTCATATTTATATTTATATTCATCGTACTCATCAGCTTCATCACATTTATTATGATCGTCATCAGTGGCGTACCGTGGCCGCCCCAACCCCGGGGCCGGGGGCTGAAGAAAATTCAATTTTGCCGCCCCTTCCTCAACAGCCTGAAAAGGTTAACCCAATTTTTTTCTCGGTCGATTGCAAAAGTGAAGAGCAAAAAAAAAAAAAAAAAAAAAGGGGTTTCAGGCGCTAGCGCCCTAAAAGCAGCACATTTTGATGTATAGTACCATTTTTTCAAAATTTTTATGCTTTATCAGACTTTTCCGCCCTTTTCTATTTACTAATTCTTTTTGCCGCCCCCTTTGTTTTTGCCGCCCCTGTTTTTGCCGCCCCTTCTTCTTCCGCCGCCCCTTCATTTTGGCCGCCCCATGCTTTTACCCCAGGGGGTTGGCGCCCCCAAAGCCCCCCCCCCCCCCAAAAAAAAAAAAAAAAACGCGCATGGTCATCTCATCGTCATTGTCATCTTCATCATCATTCCCAATGAGTTATAAGTAAATAAGTCATTTAGTACTGGTAATAAATGAACCAGGAACCTTCACATCTCCTTTAATGATCATTGTAATCGCAGGTCTCACATTTTTGTTGACTTGGAACACATCAATATCCTACCTAAGCCAGATTGTTCCAGAAGACTACAGGACCTCCCTAGCATCGCTACTGAACTCTCTCTATCATGGATTTGGAAACGCATTTGGATATGTAATCAGCGGATATCTTGTGCAACGATTTGGATCAGTAAATACATTCCAGATCTTTGCTGTTCTGAATGCTGTCGTTGCTGCTATAATTATACCCATATTTTTGGTAAGAATTGAACATACATTTTGTTAATATTTTGTGAACCTATGACCTCCCGATCACTAGACGGACGCCCTATCCATATCCATTAGGTTTGAATCTCATCCGGGCACATTGCCTTGCTTGTTTTTCAAGTTGGGTTGTGTGCCGGTCCCGGGGTGCCGGTCGGGATTTGTGTTTATTAGTTGTCTTGTTAATTGTGACACTTTGGGCTGGGTAAACTGTCCTTTCTCTCTTATTAATTATATTCAGTTTCCTCTTCTAGCGAACAATCGTTACCCAATGTGTTTATTTGTACTTATGCAGGATACGTAGCCCCATTACTTATAATTAAAAGACAAAGATAAAAAGACTAGTTCGCGTCTGAAATTCTGACAACTGGACAGAAAATGCCGTACTGCGCAGGTCGGCAATCAATCACGGCGCGCCTTTGCTCTGACGTCAGACGCGATTTAGTCTTTTTATCTCTGGCTTTAATTATACTTTCCTAGCTTTGATTTAGATAGAGTATATCTAAATTCTATACGCACCACCAACACGCCTCATTTACCTATTGGGCCACCAATAACCATTTATTACCAACGCGATATAGAATCCCAGCAACATGTGAAGACCCGAGCGCAAGAAGACCGTAAGTCTACTTGGCCCTCAACATGTATACACTAAAGTTACTTATAGTTTCTCAGGGTTTTATAATGTTTAATACATGTTCCAAGGTGAAAACATCATGAAAGGTTGTGACAGATTTGTTTTAGCCCCTGAACATGTATAAAACATTACCAAACTATACGAAACTATAGGCAACTTGAGTGTATACATGTTGAGGGGCTCAGGTCTTCATGTCCAACAATTTTGTCATACACTCTAGTGTGATAAAGCCCACTAATGTGTCCAATAATCTTGTTACAATCTAACCCCAAAACCACTGTAATGAAAGAAACAAGCAAATTTGTCCAATCACATTCTAACTACAATGTCACTATGATTTAACAAATCCACCAATTATGTCCAATAATCTTGTCACGTTCTAACCAACTGTGATTACAGAAATGCATCAACATTTCCAATAATATTGTAACATTTTCCCGCGCTGCCACTGTGATAGAGAAACCCACCAATGTGTCACATAATCCTATCATATTCTAACCACAATACCACTGTGATTAGAGAACTTCACCAATGTGTCAGATAATATTGTCATATTCTAACCACAATACCATTGTGATTACAGAAATGCATCAACATTTCCAATAATATTGTGATTATAGAAACCCACCAATAATATGTCCGTTAATATTGACATATTCTAACCACAATGCCACTGTGATTATAGAAATGCATCAACATTTCCAATAATATTGTGATTATAGAAACCCACCAATAATATGTCCGTTAATATTGACATATTCTAACCACAATGCCACTGTGATTATAGAAACCCACCAATAATATGTCCGTTAATATTGACATATTCTAACCACAATGCCACTGTGATTATAGAAACCCACCAATAATATGTCCGATAATATTGACACATTCTAACCACAATGCCACTGTGATTATAGAAACCCACCAATAATATGTCCGTTAATATTGACATATTCTAACCACAATGCCACTGTGATTATAGAAACCCACCAATAATATGTCCGATAATATTGTCATATTCTAACCACAATACCACTGTGATTAGAGAAACCCACTAATATATTCGATATTCTTGCCATACATGTCATATTCTACACACAATACCACTGTGATTAGAGATATTCACTAATATTTCCAGTAATATTGCCATATCATGTTCTAACCACAATACCCCTTATGACATTAGTACCACCTAACTGTGACAAAAAACAAACAAAAAAACAAAAAAACTATTGACATCAAACTCATGTTATATTCTTATCTACAGGTAAACTCTGGAGCTACAAAGGACTCTAATCCCGACAAGGAAAGGAGTATTATACTATGGCCAGATGATTCATCAAAACATATTAAATGTACAATGGTTCAGCAACAAGTTCACAATGACGAAAATGTGGAGAAGACATCACGCAATGGATTTTCGCCGTAGAAGTAGTGATGTAACAGGAATAATTGCCATAGCGATAGGTCATGTAGGTGAAAACATTTTTGACTGTATTGTCATGCAATATTAGTAGGTTGCACTCATCACCTGTCATATCTGTGTGTGCAATCATAGATTGAATACAATACAGCTCTTTTCAAAGACACTAATCGTATAGGTGTGAGTGAAACGTACATGGACTCTGCATAATGTAACATTTCCATAGAATTACGATCCAGGTCTTTATGCCTATTCTTTGATAATCAATCGCGATGCAGAGTTACAGCTTACGTCTAGTTCAAGGCAAAACATGCAAACATTGTTTTCCCCTATCGCTATGGTAATCAGTGGGGGGGGGCAGGATAGCCGGTGCGCCCCCCCCACCCCCACTCATCATTCCCGTCGGTCCATCTTAGGCCGTCGGTAGCCGACGGGCCTTGGCTAAAAAACTTGTGGGTCAACAATACACAATTTTGTGTGTACATGGTGAAGTTAAGAAACAAAGAACATGTCGCTCAAATACTTTAAATCTTGGATATGACTCTTCTTTTTGGCTACTTTACTCTTCCTTTTTGTGCGATGCAGAGTTAAAGCTTACGTCTAGTTCAAGGCAAAACATTCAAACATTGTTTTCCCCTATCGCTATGGTAATAAGTGGGGGGGAGGCAGGATGGCCGACTAGATCACCCTCTAGGCTATACAGCTTACGTCATCGCGCCACCTCACAAATAGCTTGGTGTTTCTAAAATGTAACACATTTTGAAAGTTGAGCCAAATCGTCATAAAAAGTCGGATCCTGCTCATTTTACGCAGACTTATACTTGGGTTTTAAGCAATTTCTAATGTATTAGATTAAATCGTGTTGCACGTTTCCTCTTGTATTAACTGGTGTGCACTCTTCGACGTATTCGTACACTTTAACGCATAAACCAAACGTAACTAAACATGCTAAATAACTGATGATGTTGAGGAACATAAATATCAGCTACATGTATCACATACTTTTTGAATTTTGACATTTACCGCTTCGTTTTTAAATTGAAATAAAAGAATTTTATGAAACTCCCTCATTTTTCAAGCCTTTCCACTGAGGAAATATCTATCAATGACAACAAACGCACCATGCGCTGATGATGCGCAGTGATTAGGCCATCTTAATATTTTAATCTTAATAGTTCGTCTCAAAGCCCTTCGCAAGTTCAAAACCTAATACGGATGCAGTTTTAATTAATTTTTTTATTAATTTTTTTTTACTTTAATTTTGAGTGTCTGCAAGAATATACCATGCACCTTTTCATCTCTCTAACTGAAAAAGAAAAACTTTAAAAATAATTCTGGAAATATTTCAAAATACTTGATTTATTGTATGCTTATTCACACCTGATGGAAATCGTCCTTGATTTTTTTTTGCTTGGCAATAAATTATCAGTAAAATAGGGTAAATGTGACACATTTGTTATTCAATGACGTCATAGAAGATCTATATTAACTCTATCCACGAGGGTGTCGACTGCAGACGACAAGTTTCATTTTTTTAAGTTAAAAAATTTCAGAATTGTACATTTTCATGACCATATTTGGAATCAGCATGAAACATGTATTAAAATATGCACAAACAAGACTTGTATTGGTTCAGTAGTTCTTAAGATAGCGCTTGATATTTTGAGCAAATATCTCAAAACTTGAACTTTTATGTTGAAGCCTATGGCTACCACGCAGAGCATGAAGGACCTCTTCAAGTCGCCCACAATATCAAAATAAATGTTTGACATTTTGCGTTACGTAAAGTTTCATTGGTATGCAAGACCAAATCTAGCAAGAATCCCTATATGTATATGGTCGAATCCAACGAAAAGTGTACACGGCATGTTCAGGGCCATAACTTAAAAGTATTAATCAATTGGCATTCGTTTTTGTATTGTGTTTATTCGCCTTGATCATACGCTTCACGCCATATATAATAAGACCCCCTTCTGTGAAAAACTTAGACACAGAGACCCCAAAACATGCTATTTTTACCCATTTTTACAAAACATTTCTTAAAGTATTTTTAAAAACATCTAAATCAGTTATAAAAAGAAGTCATTGGATTGAATCTAAATTGATTTCCTGAAAGGTGTGTATCCAAAGATTGCCTGTTCAATTTTTCACATATTTGTACATAATTATGATTTTTTTGTGATAATTTTTTGAGTGGTATTTTTTACATTACCTACGAATACAATTTTTATAGCACTATATCTTTAAAAAATGGAAATCACTAATAAATGCGCAATTGATACAAGCTTTGATATGTCCAATACTTAAATGCATTGCATTCGGACATCTTTATTATTGTTTTTAGCTGCCAGAAATTCTAAATGGCACAAAGGTAGGTTTGGTAAAAAATATGCATTGCCTCCGAATACATGTTAAAAGCTGTGCCATTTCCACAAAGTGAGAGAATAGTAAACAATAGTTAAGCAATAGGTGCAGGGTAATACACTCTTTATTTCTACCAAGTTTCAATAACCTGCGTTTAAATATTTCTGAGATGTCAACAATAAAAGCAAGTATTCGTAGGTAAATTTCGGTAACCGAATGTTACCTACGAATACACTTTGACATCATGACAGTATTGTGAAACACTGCCATTCATGCCAATGCCCATATTGGTACATAACGAATGCCTGTATGTTTGCTATCAAATCATATGTCAATGAAAGTTGCGAATTCACATAAATGCCCACCATGCAAAACTGAATACGGCTTAATTGGTGAAAAATATGTACTGAAATAGACGACGGTGTGCTCATTTGAAAGAAAAATCAGATTCAAAGAAGATTAGAAGGGGATAAATACTTGGATTTGTCAACTGTCATGTGTGCTTCATTTTAAATGTTTACCGACCTTCTGGTATCTGAGTAATTTGTGTCCAAATTGATTTATTCGAAGGTAACTTTTGACGTTTTCGCTAAGGTTACCTACGAATACCATGGAAAAAACGACTGTTCTCATTGTCTCATGATCTAGACAACACATTGATGGACCCTGGTATAAAGCTAATTGTAGTTGCCCTCAAACTAAAGGCCACAAGACGTAACTGACTCCAAGATGGACTTCACAAGTCTGCAATAACGGTTTTAAGCGATTTGTATGCAATTAGCAAATTAAAGTCACTTTAGTGCCTTTGTTTCTTACTTCAATCCTCTTTCAACCGCTGTGAACCGACATTATTAATACATGATAGGGTCTAAAGTATCAATAAACGCACATAAAGAAAATAATACATTCAAAGTGCTTTATAAAATGAAGTTTTGATTGCGATATCCACCAAAAGTATAATTCTTACCTACAAATACTGAAATGTTACTTACGAATACAGCATAATACATGACATGTTTAATGAAGTGTCCCTATCAATGGAAATTAATTGTCAAAAACTTTAAGCGGTACCCCAGTACACTATTATTACCCATATACGGATTCATTCAACAATTATTTATTATGTAAAATTGCTGATCAACTACTTGTATATCAAAATGAAGTGGTCAAAATCTTGCTAAAAGCATCAACATTTTTTGATCTAAGGTAATAGCATTTATTCATTTGGACGTACCATCTGAAAGAGATCTAAAACTACCATTTTATTAATTCATTACCATAATAGCAAAATTTAAACCTATAAACTCAATATAGATATTGTTAAATCGCTCATGTTACCTACGAATACCCGGGTTTCTTCACCTTTTCATTGTATAAAGCGTTAGGAGTATGCGTATAATTCCTAATATTCTTGAAAACATATATCATACTCGTTCTTATACAATGTGTAAATTGATTCATACTCATTTGATAAATAAAATACAGAAACTGACCTAAACTTCATTTTCAAAAATAAACTAGCATAAATTGACTAAGATCATATTGATCGCGTTATAAAAATAAAAACAAATATTTTCTGGTTGAGCTAGCATTTTCCTGACACCCTGTGGTCTACATTACACGAAAAAAGCGTTAATGGGAATATTCCATTTGTTTTAGGTTGATTAGTATTGCGATAGTGAAAGCATCCTAGTGGTATTCGTAGGTAACATTGGGTTTTGATATCACATTTACTATCACACGTCATGGATTTATTTTTCGAGATTAGTAATGGCACTTTTGGTTCCTATAAGGCCAATATGTCATCAATCAATGGGCAAAAGGAAAAATTGTGGAGACATTTTTATTTCGGACTTTTATTTTGGCCCGTGGACACTTTTGGTTGGATTCGACCATATCTGCAATAGCTGCCAGGTGGCATTTGCACACTTCAGAATGCAAACAATTGTCAAATATCTATAGGGCAGCTATTGCATATAGCACGTTCTTGCACTAACCACTCACAAAAATGTCTTTGACAGAATAAGGTATAAGTGCGCGGAATTGACGTGAAAAAATAACAAATATGACGCATGGAAATGCGGGGGAATAAGAATTAGCTCCAAAGCAAAATGTCACAAGATTATGGTTGTCAAAACCAATTTGTACTCGAATGCTTTTTTTTCTTTCTTTTTTTCTTTCGCCTCCTTGGACGAAGTTCTGATTACAAGAAGTGATCCGCTCCACTGCTTTTTTTCCTACCCCAGAATTTTGAGAAACATCGGAGATACATCGCAGATAGGTCAAGCTATACTCATTCTGAATCCTAATAAATAATGAGAGGAATACATTGATATGGTTTTTTTTTCCAGAATCTACCAATTTTAAAATTCGAGCCCTGCATTTAAGCGGTATTTTTTGTATTAAACAAATTAGGGTTTTCCCCCAGTTTTACCCATATTTGCTTTCGTCTCCTTTTTACATTATATAGTTGAGGATATCTTTTGGAGATACTTACAATAAAAATATTGATGTCCCAATTTTATCTATATAGCTGAAACGTAAATTGCCAGTTTGTCCACTCTGAAGTTAGACTGTCCCACAGTCTGGGTTCCATCTGTGGGTAAATAATTAGAGCTAAAACCACCTTCTCCTTCACTCCAAAGATTAAAACAACACACCACTAAGCCCTAATAAAAAATGACAACAAAGTTATAGTGCTCCTAGAGCACTGTGTGTCGACGAAAACTCAATTAATCTACAGACCAAATTTTTTTATAATAGCTCTCCTAAACCCAGACTGTTCCGCTTTGATAGTAAACTCCATTCCAAATAATTATCAAGCTATGTATTAACGTGTCTGTGGCGTCAATTATGATAGTCCCGCCTCATTGTCAATTCAAATATGGTAGGCACATAACATGCATGAGTTCTATTGTCATTTTGCGCGCGCGTTGGTTATGATCAATAGACTATCAATGAAAACCTATTTCAAATATCGCCTTGCTTGCTGAGATCCACATTGATTGGTCAGGCTAAGTAGCCGCTTACAAACGGCAAGACAGTGAGACCACGGACGTGATATATAGAAAACTCATCTGACCCAGGATCGGTAAAAGTGAACTCCCACAAAATGCTGGGAGCTGGAAGGCAACTTGCCTACACATTGGCAGGGTCCATGTATCGGTACACCACATTTCACCATACTGCATTTTAGAAACGCTTGCTGTTAGAATAAGAAAAATTTTAATGCTAATTTATTGCACATTCTAGGGAAGCGTGGTTACCGTTTTAAAATAACCGAGTGAGAGGGTTTTCAAGAAAATATTTTTCCTGTCAAAACTGAAGCATCCTCTGTATAAAAGAAAATATGAATATTAACTGCACATCATATATAACGATTCGTGATACCCAATTGTGGCACATTTGATGTCGTTTATGAGGCAGAGAATTTTATTTCAATTTTATATACGCCAAAATATTTTTTAATTGAGCGAGAATGGCGATAGAAAAAACGTTGCAAAAATTCCATGTATAAATTACATTCGACCCCACAAATGATTACTGTTTCGTTTTTATGGTAATCTAATCTTTTATTTCCTGAAATAAAATTATGGGTCTAATGTGGATTAATTGTATAATTGATAAAAACATCGACGTCTATAAAAGAAGTTACAAGAAAAATGGTAGGCCACGCCACATTGATAATCTATGCTTTTAGTATACGGCGAGTTCGTAGCGCACGTGTGAATCAAAATCGATATACTATTGTGCGTGTATAGCCTCATTTATTTCTGTATATAAAACGCTATTAATACACATTAATGTTTTTAAACAAATAAAATTCCAAAATATGGTACGTTTTCTGTCTTTGCTTGTCACTTGGTATGTTGAAGTAATGAAGTTGCGATTATATTGTTAAATTTTCATCATGACACCATCAAGCCTGATAGCCGAGCGGTATAAGGCGCTGGTGTTATGTCAATATCGTATAGAAGTACATTATAGCGGCTCAGTACAGCGTGGGTTCGAACCCCGCCGGCGCCTCTGACCAAATAAATTTCAAATTTTTTTTTAAATTTCATATTATGTTAGGGAAATGTGTCTGGGAGAATGTATGTATGGCGAAGAGTGGTGTGATGTATCGGGTTTATTTATTTCCTAATTCGCAGGCTCAACCGGAAATAAATTATTTCCCATTGCGGCTTTTGTCCTCCTGCAACAAACACATGTTAATATATACATTAAGGGGAGCACGGATCTTCGGCGACGGGCTCATAGCGGACAGAAGCTGGTACAAGAAAATATCATCACTTACCCCATCTCCTCCCGACTTTCAACCCCAGTACCTTTCTCTACATCACTCCTGCACCTCCGATCTGTCTTAATCACTCATGTCCTAAACCACTCCATCCAAAGTCCATTCTTGTCCTCAGATACATAACTCTTCACCCAAGTCCAGTCAAGCCATTTATCCTTTCTTTCTCCAGACTCTTATGCGTACCTGTAAAAAGATAACTGCCACACATACATTAAGTCATATGCCGATAAGTTCCACCTTCCTATAAACCAATGCTCAACCTAGGTATGAACTCCTAAGGTACCGTTAGCTCTTCAAACCTTTATACCTGTAAATTTGGTATGACCGCTGTAGCCGTGTCGAAATCCGTCAGTCACTCACTCACGCTCTTACTCCGGCTATCGAAACTCCCGCCTCATCTGCATCATAAAGCCCCTTACGTCATCGTACACTAGGCTACCAATAGGAAATTCAATTAATGTTACATTAATTACATTACCAGTCGTTCTCCATGGACCCGAGGGATGGTCTACTCTGAAGTACAAAGTGAAAACGCGCGAGTATACAGCGCGTTAACATTGCGTAGTGCTGCGTCTCTGCTGCAGGTATGCGTGTCTTCAAAGTCGGCACAATGTGTGCGTCTGCGGCGGTACTTTGTACTTCAGAGTAGACAGACTGTAGACCATCATCATCTCTAGTCTATAGTCATGGGCTATTAAGCATGTATCACCACACTTGCTACCGATTTTTACGATCAGTCATGCAAGCTACAGGGTGTCCATGAAAGAACTGTATCCGTCGGAAACTGATTTTTTATACATTAACGCTTAAACCAAACATAACTAAGTAACTGATGATGTTGAGGAACATATCAGCTATCACATACTTTTTGAATTTTGACAATTGACTGCTCCATTTTTGAAATAAAAGAATTTTAGAAATAATGTATTTTAGAACGGTATTGTCAATTGTCAAAATTCAAACAGTATGTGATTACTGATTTAATCCTCAACCACACGACGTGTTTAGTTATGTTTAGTTGTGGCGTTAAAATACCCAAACAATTAAGTTTCCGACGATACAGTTCTTTCAGGGACAACCTGTACTAAACTATTATTTTATGCGTTAACTTGAACCATAGAGACGACTTCAACCGACCGACCCTAATTTTGAAAATAAAAAAAAAGTTTCTTTTTTTTCTATTTACTGTACATAAGAATACCGACCCTATTTTTGGAAATTCCTGAAAAAGTTTTCTTTTCAACTTTTTGCATCATATTCTGAAGATGTAAAAAAATGTATTTTAGAGGTTGTGTTCAACATTTTAGTTGTTTGTAATCTTAGTTGATTCATTTTGACACCAAAACTGTCTGAATTTTCATATTTTGAGCCTTAATTAATACAAACCGTAGAGTTTGCTATAAAAGAAATCCCGACCGACCGACCGACCCAATTTTTAAAATTCATTTGAGGGCAAGCAAACAATTTATTTTGGCCTTATTATGGTAGGAATCCCTCACGTCGCAATTGTTAAGCAACATGCATGGATTGGGTTTTTTTTAAATTGATTTTGGGGGAAAAATTGGATCCCTTAAGGCTGAGTTCACATAGAAGTATACGGTATACGGTATTCGCTATACGAAATACGCTCATTCGTTCAGGCTGAGTTCATATAGGAGTATACTATGTGAACTCGGCCTGATCGAATGAGCGTATTTCGTATACCGATAGCGAGTATGTCAGTTTACCCATTTTCTTCGTCTTATCAAATGCTTGTAACTTTACTTCTTGAGGTCACATTGCATTCAATGAGGTGTCATAATGTGCAGAATTAGATAGTGCATCTATTAAAAAAATGAATTTGCCCACATATGGTTTAGGTTTTTTAAATTTAGACGGTATACGCTGCACTAAAATCGAACACGCGCGATTCCCACTATACTATACTTTACGCAGGTATACGGCCTTTTCGAATAGCTCTTATGTGACCCGGTACTATGAAATTACCTTGCTCGATTTAATCTATACGCGTGCACCTGCAAAACGTACATCGTATACCCGAATAGTATACTTCTATGCGATCGTAGCCTTATGTGACCCGGTACTATATGAAATTGCCTTGCTCGATTTAACTATATACGCGTGTACCTGCAAAACGTGCACCGTATACCCGAATAGTATACTTCTATGTGAACGCAGCCTAAGACTAGGTTATATTCCCATTTAAATTTGTAATAAGCAGCATATACAAGGTGTCCCATAAAAAGTTTACATGTAGAAAATGAACCGCATTTTGTGGTGGTACAACAAAACAATGTTTTTTTAGATATTATTTATTCATCCTTCTTGTAACTGTTTGCTACGGTTCAATTCCGTATCTTAAAAGCGACATAACTTATGAGCACAAGATGACATGGGTGTTAAGAGTGGCTAAGCATCAAAATATCGCACAACGAAAGTTGAACACAATCACACTTTTGTTTTCAGATTTTTTTCTTTATTACTTTTTATGTTTCTCTTATTTTTCATTTTTGAACTTATTGCACAAAAGAAAATATTGTACACTGAAAATAAATCATTTTTGGAGCTTCTTGACTCTTGTGGGTAACAAGTAGCCTAAAGGAAATAGGAAATGGTTATTTGATAAGAACACGTTTTTGGTGAAAGCAGTTCTGCACGCTGTATCTCCTGTTATCAACATACTAGTGAAATGAAAAACAATCTTTTGCATATAGGGCTTGCTTGGATTTTGTTAACTTGAAATCGCTGCTGTTTGTTTTTTACATTTTATTTTCTGACTGAACTCTTGAAATAAAATTGAACCAATTTTATTCGTTGTTTATCAGAATAAAATACTGTATCTGCCATGCTATGTCTGTGTCTACTCAAATGCCCCGCCAAATGCACGGTGGCTGTGACGGTGAATGAACCTCGTGTAGCATTGTGTCACGTAAAAAGCTTGGTCTGGAATGCCTGGAATGCGGGCTAAGTACGTAGGTTGTGAACTTGACATTCACAGGGGTACTAGTGAGGGTACATAGACTATGTCATGAAAAGGATATTTATATTTGTTATAATATTAACTTAACATTTGTGAAAATGATCTACATGTAACCTTTTTTTTTTTTTTTTTGGGTGGGGGGGGGCAGCCGGTACATTCGGCCTTGGGACAGTATTGAGGATTCAGAGAAATTAAGGGGGTACTACACCCCTGTGGTCAATTTGTGACTATTTTCGCATTTTTCTCAAAAAATTATAACACACTGGTAACAAAAGTTATGTATATTATTGGGGCAAGGAATCCAATTACTACACTGAAATTTCAGTGACTCAAGACAAGCGGTTCAACCTTATTTCTTATCATAAATAACGAACCGCTTGTCTTGGGTTACTGAAATTCCAGTATGGTACTTGGATTCCTTGCCCCTATAATATACATTAACTTTTGTTACCACTGTATTATTAGTTTTTGAGAAAATGCAAAAATAGACACAAATTTATCGAGGGGTGTAGTACCCCCTTAAGGCAATGTATTATCGCATGCACACTTCACAGTTCGTGTGTTTGTCCTGCCATAAACGATATTATTGCTTCGTGGTTTCTTTCGCTATAAGATCGTATAATATTTTTCTTTCATTTCTTTCTACTTTTTTTATTTGTCATTTCTGAGCACAATCAAAAGACAATTGCGATTCGCGCACTACTGGCAACAGACTTGTTTCTTCTCTTTTTGTTTCCTCATCCGATTTTTAATTTGTGTCAAACAGCACACGCGGCTTTGGGACAGTATGAGGATTGGGAGAGGTAGCCCCGTCTAATTACGGATAAATCTGGGTTAAGCCACCACCACCAATTGCAACAGAATCCATTTCACCCAACGAGCTGAATACATTGATATGTTGAAATTTGATTCATTTCCTGTACGTTAAGGGGTGGGGTATGAACGTTTGGACAGTATTTATTATGGGATATTAGAGCACATCAGACATATCGAATTGCATTCTGAATACGAAGAATGTCCTTCTGATATCAAATAATTTTGATTTTTTGAAATTTGCAATGTAATACACATTTTATGGCAAATCATTAAAAATTGATATTTTTGATATTTAACAGTACTCGAAGTAAACTTTAAAAATCTGATGATTTATACTTAAAGTGTATGTAGGTGGGATGAAAAGCCGACGATCAATTGAACATTTTGACCTTTCGCATTGAAGATATGATTTTTCCCCAAAACACCAACAAAATTTATGTCTTTTTGGGAAAAAAATCCATATCTTCAATATGAAAGGTCAAAATGTTCAATTGATCGTCGGCTTTTCCTCCCAGCTACATACACTTTAAGAATATATCATTAGATTTATAAAATTTACTTCGAGGACTGTTATCAAAAATATCAAATTTTAATAATTTGTCATCAAATTTGTATTATATCGTGAATTTCAAAAAATGAAAATTATTTGATATCAGAAAGACATGTTTCGTATTCAGAGTCCAATTCGATACGTCTGAGGTGCTCTCATGTCCCACAAAAAATACTGTCGAAACGCCATAAACGCTCATTCTAGATCCCTTAAGCGGTCATTTTTGGATTTAGGCAAATGTGGCTCTTTTCAGCTGCTTAGATTTTAGATCTAGTTTATGTGTGGTTTTGGGAGATCACAGAAATGGATTCTGCCGCAATTAGTGATGCGTCAATTCATAATTTGAGGTGCCCAAAGGGTGATATATTATTTGTTTACGTATTATGCATTAATGATAATCGCTTCCTTATATTTTAGGTAAGGAAACAGCCTGGATTTTTATTAGAGTTATTTTTCACCATATCGTAAGTTTTCAACACACGGGACTCCCCATGTCAAATTTGCCCATTATTGTTTGCACGTTTACATAATCGGAGACTGAAATTAAAAATAGTGGAGCTGTGGAGCTTCTAGCTATATAATGTGTCTCTTTGATTGGTTTTTGTCAAAACCTCAAGTGTTCCCTTCATCTAATCAGAATTCTTTTATGTCAAACGAAAGCTAAAACTTCCCCCGAAAACCACTTTTCTTCACTAGGTCGATCAACAGATAACACAATTCAATGTTTAGCAAGGCGAAAGTGGAAAATCTGTTAAAAACTACCTATCCAAGCACATTTTTTGACCAAAATATAGGTTTTAAAAGTCAAAACCTCAAATGTTTCTAACAATATGTTTCAAATTTTATGTCATTAAATAAAAAATTAAATTAAATGAAAAAGCAAACTTATATTGTCCATATACAAGAGTCACTAGAATGAGCAATGGTCAATTATCTTCAAATTGCAAATCTTGTACAAAAAGTTACTACAGGGTGAGTCAAAAAAAGTGCAATAAGAATCCATTTTTATTTAAGAACTGAGTTGAACCTTTTAGGTTTTAAAACATTTTATACATAACATATCCATTGGAGATCATGTGTGAAAAAATCAAGGAATTGGCATTTACCGTTTTATTTTTATGACACATTTTTATAGCGATACCTAATTTTAATGTTTGTCCAAGAGACATCTAAAGTTTGAATTGTCAGCCCACTCTGTGTAAGGTAGATTTGGAACAACTGCCATGTTCTTAACTTCATTGCATCGAAATAAAATGGGGCATGCAAAGTGTTAATGTCCTTGGTCTTGTTTAAGGAGAAGAAACATTATTTGTTGTTATTTTCATTTTCCCTTTACTTTAAAGATGTTTATTCTCTATCAAAAACATATAAATATGTAGGCGAGTTTTTCATACCGAAATGAAATGCGCGCAAATTGAAGTGGAGTGAATTACAAAATATCCATATTGGGGTTAAAAAAACTGTTGGAGTCGAGTGAGGTATGAAGGACTTAAAGTAATGTTAGAAAGTTTGTTTGAACAGAAAAAAAAGTAACGCAAAAATCAACCTTATTTAAGTTAAAGTTAGTTTCAGAGCTGGTGCTTTTATCGTGCATTGTGTGCTCTCATTCAAAATACATGATACCTCGTGGACAAATAATGAAATTGGGTATCGCAGCAAAAGGACTCATAAAATTAAACAGTAGTAGCGAGTCACCTCATTTTTTCACAGAAGGTGACTATTGAGTGTGGCAAAATTTTCAATAATGGAAAAGATCAACTTGGTTCTTACATAAACTATTTGCTTTCTTTGCTCTATTGCACTTTTGTTGACTCACCCTGTATTTTCGCCTGTTTTGTCATACGGTTGTAAAGTCAATGAACTATGACTTTTAAAAAAGAGCACTTACAAATTGATATGATTGAAATTTCTGAACGCAGCGGTAAAACAGCGTGCCCTATGTTTAATTTTGCATCTTCAAACATGTATACAAAAAGTTAGAGCTCAGTAATCGGAAACCCTTTTTCTTGAAGGCACCATGTCAATAATGCCTAGAAAAGTTGCTTTTTGCCCTTAAAAAGTAAAGTAATCGTCGACACTTAAACCCGTTACTAACCACTTACGGGCTCGCGCGGGCCGTGTGGGGTTGATCGTCACACTCATACTCATTTTTAGTTTCGTCTCCAATAAGACCAACATATTAATGAAATAGTAAACAGCAAGGTGAACTTACCATTTCCTGGAAAAACTCGCAAAATGACACATTTTAAAAATTAAAAGCACCATCCACACAAAATGTAACATGATACATTCATCAAAACACCCACCCCATCATAAACCCCCTCCCCTTACATACACCCCCACCCCCACCCCACCAGTCCACGTTGTTTCGCTCGTCACAAAGAACGGCACATAAATGATGTACTAAAGATAATAACAATGCTAACTTTCAGGTTCCTGGAATGTCACGTAAAACGAATTGCAGGATTAATTACTAGTATGCACGTTCTGATACAAAAAGAGAACAAACTCACGCCCACAAACCCATCATACTCCAACAACAACATATCGTTAGCCTGCTACGCTAAATGCCTAAGTCATTCTTACATGTTTCTCATTTGCAATTTTAATTTTTTGAGTAATAAACCCATAATTCATCAAATTTCCAGCCTAATTTTCATTAACTTGTGGAATGCATCTCTTTTGATTTAGCGTAGCAGGCTGACGATATTCTTTATCGTCGTCGTCATCATCATCACTTATTATCATCGTTTGCTGTCATCATCGACATCGTCATTATCATTTAAATCATTGTCGTTATCATTTATCTCTATCGTCATCCGCCTCCCCCGCCGCCTCCTCCTCACTATCATCATTTTCATCCTCCTCCATCTCCATATTATCCTCCTCCTCGTCGTCGTCGTTTTCATCGTCCTCCTGAACCTTTACCTCCTATACCATCTCCTCCTCCTCCTCCTCCTCCTCCTCCTCTGTACGTCGTCGTATGTTATGTACAATATTAGGACTTAATGTCTCATAAAGCGGACACATAAGACGACATTAATATGATAAGGGTCACCTTATATTTTCTAGATACCTTTCAGATAATTGGGGCTTATCAATGATACATCCAATCTGTCACTGAAACTCCCCAGAAGTCCCTTGCGTCGTAATTGTATAGCAACCCGCATTGTTTTCACGAAATTGATTTTAGGGGGTAAAATTGATAAGAGGTCATATTCCCATTTGGGACGGCATGCGAGTATTATTGTGTATTATAGTCATACTAAAGATAATCGGTTCCCTTCAAATCGCTTGGATAAAATCCATACACCCCATGGAAGACATGACATTAATCTTTCACACAGGGAGTATGAATTTCAATAGAATTATCTGAATGGGTGACTCCATTTGAAATCTACACCCTCTATGTAGGAACTAGTGCCATGGCACTAAGTAGCCGGCTTTTTTTCTGCCTCCGCAGGAGGTAGTTTGCTTTGAAATTGACACCTAAAATACCGCACATTGCGCGGCATGTAGGCCGATTGTACAAATTTATATTCTGACAAATACTCTAATTTCCGCCCAATATTGAGAGCCCAATATATATCCCCCACCTCTCTGCGCCATACATAAATTCGCCTATCGCCATTTCCGAATGTTCAAAAAGGTAATCACGCTTCCTCAGCATGTGCAATAAATTAGCATTAAAATTAATCTTATTCTATAGGGATTCTAGAAACACCTAGCACGTACCGGTAGCGCCAATGGCGTGGGTCTATCAAGTTAATGAATTATATGCATTAGAATATTTTCAAACTCATATGTTGTATAATTGAAGACCGAATTAAAAAAGATTAGCTTGCGTATGCCGTCCTGTAAACCAGACCAAAAATGCCATACTGCGCAGGTCAGCAACCAATCACGGCACGCCTTTGTCATGACGTCAGACGCAAACTAGTCTTTTTTTAATTCGGTCTTTAATTATAGGTTGTAGCCTCAGCGCTCATCAGCAGCTTTCATTGGCTTTATCGTAGAAGACAAGTTGGAAAACCGTTATGCTGTGGCAATGGGAATACACATCAAACAAGGTTTAATTTCATGATTACATGAAACCTGATCAATGCAAAAACTTTGGCTGGAGAAGTTGAAGCTGACGTTCATGGCGACACTTTGGATGTGATAATTTGACATCATGGATTGTTTTGTGCAAAATTGGAGGTATTTTTGTGCCGCGGCGAGTCAGCAGACCGACTGGCATGCATGCTAGGCTCGACTAGGCCACAATCATGATCATGATGCATTTGAACTGCAATGTGTGGTATGATACGCCTAGCCGCGCTATGGCCGGCTTCATTGGGCCGTGTAAAATTAATATTTTGGTTCTCGTCCCCTCCCTCCTCAATTTCTGGAATTTGTCAGATTTTTTTTTTATTTTAGATTTTTCAATTTTTTAGACTTTGGAATGATTTATGAAATCTTCATACATATAAATAAGTTTATTAGAGAACAAGCATCACTTCCAAGTCTTTTTGTGGTACTCTAGGGGTTTATCCTCAGAATCTCACATTTGAAAAAAAAAAAAAGGGCCTCATCGTTTCCTCGAGCACTGTTGGAGAAAACCGAAAACTACTGACAATGCTAATTTTACATTGAAAAAAAAAAAAAAAACAAAAACAAACACCTCCCTCCCTCATCAATTCATGAAAATCCTCTGGACGAGAACCAAAACATTAATTTTATACGGCCTTGCTGTTCAAATACATGTACTAAAGTATTGCAATTTTATTGCGTTGATATAATTCGGAATAATTCGTTTTAAAGTATTTGCTTCCCCAATTCCCATGCGTGGTTGGTCATGTATCAGTTTTTATGTTCTACTGAGTACTGTTGCAATATTTTTGCATGCATACCCATGACCGTTTCAAGACTTTGACTGAGAAATTTGCTTTTTGTTTGTTAAGATAAAAATAAAAATAAAATGCAAGAATCATCTTTCCCCACACAATACTTCTTACAAACAAGGTGTTGATATTGGCCCTTTCGATGCAAGACAAAGCACAAATGAAGGAAACATGAACAAAACAAAACAATAATGTTTTTGATTTTTTATTCAATTACACATACAAAAGAGTAATGGCCTATAAAAAGACCCCCCTAAATATAATAATATTCATATTATTTTAGTCCTGAATACAAAATATAATAAACAAGCATAAAAAAAATCTGATACGAAAATTTGTTACTCTGAAACGTTACAATCGTAATTTTCAGTCAAAAAATCCACGAGAAATGACTCTTGATACAACTTGGGCATATATTTAAAAAAACAGAAACGGCTGCCTGCATCTGGAACTCTTCATAGGCTATCTGAAAGTTTGAAGGTCTTATTTCATACATCAGAATTATCTGAAAGATTGCAAGATGGCTTTAGGTGACCGTGGCCCTATTGGCTAATGCACAGATTTAGATTTTCTTTCTATTTAAATAATATGTTAAAGCTTTATATGCCCTGTAGATTACATTCGGTTCTTGAGATATGGCCTGTCAAAATGGCGCGAAACCAAAACAAAAAATTGGCAACAACTTTCTTTTTCTTTTCTTTATTTTTGACAATTCCAGTTGCCAGATGATTTTCTAATTACATGCATGAATATTATGCAAAGTAAAGATTTCAGATACAATTAAAAGAGCTATAGTACTGAGGCATGGTACATGGGTAGAACACACACTGTACTACAAAATTACGGTTGCGTTTTGGCAAATTTCAATTTGCATAATTAATTAGGGCCACTTATTAGAAAAGTTGATTAGGACCCTAATTAATTATGCAAATGGTAATTTGCATGGAAAAAGGCATCCATGGGTTTTATATCTTATTTTGTAGCCGATCTGAACATTTTACTTTGTACAATTCTTGCATATATAATTAGAAAATAAGGCCTACCTGACAACATTGCATAACAAAAATAAAAGAAATTTGTTGCCAACTTCTTGGTTTCGCGCCATTTTGACAGGCCATATATTTTGGTATCCGAATATCCGATTAAAATAAAATTTTCAGTCTTGTAATCAGGAGAGAATGGACTCACATATTTCAATCAGACAAAAATCTATATCCAATAGCGTCACCTTAAAGCTAGCATTATAAATGTATCCTTAACTAATAACAAAAGGTGCCCACTGGTATCTTGGAGGCATTGTCTTTTTTAAAGACATTTCTTGTTTTTGGAGGTGGGCGGAATCATTTGAGACACCTGATGATATTTTTTACCCCTGTGGGAAGGAACATTTGACACCTGACATATACAGGGTGTCCCTGAAAGCGGGCCTGAAAGAACTGTATCGTCGGAAACGGAATTATTTTGGTATTTTATCATGTTTAACTCCACAACTAAAAACAACTAAATACTTGTCGTGGTTGAGAAATAAATCAGCTATCATATATTTTGAATTTTGACAATTGACAATTGACCATACCGTTCTTGAAATATAGGAATTTTACGAAACCCCCTCATTTTCAAGCCTTGCCACGGATTCAAATATCAATCGATGATCTATATAGTATAGACCATGCTAAGACCATCTTGATTTGTCTCCAAACCCCCGCGCGCATTAGTAAAATCGCCCGGTTTATTTTTTGCCTTATTCCCGCTGGATTCAGTAAATTTCAGTGTTTTTTTCCACTGTTTTATTTTTTCCCGATCCACCACACAAAAATCTCACGTCTGACATCGTCAGACGTCAACATAGCCCAAAGCGTAAATCTTAATAAAACAATTCTTTATCTTGACCACAGTGCAACCTCCCTGAGAGATGAAAAGGTGGTCTATTCTTGCCACAGATACACAAATTTAAAGTAAAAAAATTAATAAAAACCACATTCCGTATTAGGCTTATAACTTTGAGACGAACTATTAAGATTAAAACTTAAAATGGCCTAATCACTGTCCATCATCAGCGCATGATACGTCTGTTGTCATTGATAGATATTGACTCCGTGGAAAGGTTTGAAAATGAGAGAGTTTCGTAAAATTCTTTTATTTCAAAAACAGAGCGGTCAATTGTCAAAATTCAAAAAGTATGTGATAGCTGATATGTTCCTCAACATCATCAGTTATTTAGTTACGTTTGGTTTATGCGTTAAAGTATATACCCAAAAAAAATCAGTTCCTGATTGACGATACAGTTCTTTCAGGGACACCCTGTAGAACTGTACATCGGACTACCAACAAAAACATTGATGTTCCAATTTTATCTAGCTCAAACGTAAATCAATATCATCAACATCGTCTATATCATCAACATCATATAAAGTCGTGGGCGTAGAGTATCACGACACTTGGTACCGGCTATTACAATCGGTCACGAAGACGCCTACGTCTAAACTAGACCATAAAGACGACTCCAATTAATACGGTATGGTAACCTTTTATCCAATCGTTCATATAATTGGGCATTATCAATTAATACACCCTACCCAGGCAAACAATAATCATGGGTATTCCCAAAATTCGCTACTGGTTGCTATGCAAATCATACCATGAACATGGCATGTTCATGCCATGATCATGGTGTTATGACGCTATTTGCTTTCCATAGCTAATTTAAATATATCGCTCCGCGGCTCCCTCTCCTCAATTACCCTGGTCTATTATTCTGGGTAGATGACAGCCAGCCGCTGGAGAGGAAGGACCTGAGCATAATTATTCAATCATCTATAATATGTTGTGATTACTTTGTTGATGAGAAATTAAAGTTTATTTGTGAAGTTATATTTTGCTATATACGTTTATTTCTGTTTGAGTCTTTCCCCGTCTCACTGAAAGATCCATTGGCCATGTGTCTGGTTTAATTTCCAAATAACTGGTTAGTGAATCTTCGCATCAATTTGAGTCATATTAATGGCAAGACATTCGAATTTTTTTGTTTTGTACATGCCATGAAAATCCTCTATCAAGGATTCATGGGTGATTAATTTTGAACTCATTAAAATTGTAGTTGGCGTCCTTGAATAACGAATTAATGTGAATGGAAGTAGAGAGAAATTGACTTTGACCGCGATTCATGCCCATGAGTTACCCATGAACATGTCCTGAACATGTCAAAGCTCTGACTAAACACATTACAAAATAAAAGCATGCCAGGGCATGAAAATTCATGTGTGAGCATAAACAACCCATCAACAATTCACAAATTCACAAAAATTCATGCCCGTTGCTAGCGAAAATAGGGCATGTTCTTGGCATGTTCATGGCAAGATCTTGGCATGGGCATTAATGCCTACATTTTGGCCATATATCCAGAAGTCCCTCACGTCGTAATTGCATAGCAAAGGCTTGGATGGTTTTCATATTAAAAAATTGATTTTGGGAAAAAATTGATCCCGTTATATTCCCATTTCAATTTATAATATACAGCATGCACGTTCGGCCTTGGGACGGTATTGAGGGTTCAGAGAAATTAAAGGAATTCTTCGGCAAACACAACATTAGGCCTTAAATGTTAGAAAAAAAATTTATGAAGCACGAATAACACACATTTTATTTAAAACAAACTCAACAATAACCGACTCTCAACACGCGATATCCAAAACTCCCGTGTCGAAATTGTCTAGGGCAATGACGTCATGGTTATTTGTGCTCAATTGTCGTCAGCCTTCATTGAATTACTGGCACGTCATTGCACCAGACAATATCGGCGCTCGGAAATTTTGAATATCGCGTGATGAGATACGGCTGTTTTTATTCTTTTTTATGGTCAATATGAGTTTGCTTTATAAATAATACGACACGAATCGTGCTTGATATAAGTCATGTTGCTGTGATTGCCGGGGACCTCCTTTAAGGCATAATGTATTATTGCACCCGGGGGTGGACATAACTCATATATGACCATACGGGTAAAAAAAATCAATATCTTAAGTTTAGCGTGCCTGCATATAATGGAATATGTTGAGTTTGATATTTTATTAAACCAGCATTCACTTCGCTTTTACCCTCCTTATATTTTTTCTATTGTTCTTCCGTAGCTTCCTTCGTTTCTTTTTCAGTTTTCCATTTCAGTTTCTCTTCTTTTGATCTTCCTAAGCGTTTACCTAGCTTCCTGCTTCCTCTTTCACCTTTTCTTTGTTGGCCCCCCTCATGTACCGTTTCTTTGTCATAAAGTAAGTTCCTAATTGTGGTGAAACGGGTGTATCTCGGGTTTACTTAACTAGTATATTACTTCCTCACATGGTAAAAAGATGTAACTGGTAAAGATGTGTCATACCACCATTAATAAACATAATAGGGCAAAATAAAATAACATTGTTTTATAATATATTTGTATAACTTTTTGCCACGTGAAAATAGGAAAGTTAATTTTAATACAAATGGCAAAAGTGAGTTTATTGATGTAAATAGAGGAGATACACACTTTTATCAAATGGGTTGTGCATGTAATACTGAAGAGCTGATCAACAGAATTGGTAGAGCCACTGGAGCCTTCAGAGAGCTGGACAAAGCGTGGTAGGATCGTAAAACAAAGCTGAAGTTCTACAATGCTTGTGTACTTTCCACACTCCTCTATGCTGCTGAGTGCTGGACACTCACAGAGAAGGATGAGGCTAGACTGGATGCTTTGATATGCGCTGTCAACGCAAAATCCTTCGAGATATGGTTGCAACACATACTAAAGTACTAAGTACCTCAGCCATATACGATCTCAGACCAAACAGCGTCTACCCACATATTAAGGTCATATCTTCAATGTGTGGTTTTAAATTGAACAGTCCAATGGACAAGGTAGCCAGGTAGTTCAGCATGAAATATAAATATGCATGGCTCTGGTAGCGTTTTTAGTGTTTAAGGAATACACATGGCACTGGTAGCATTAATATTCATGAGCTCATGAATATTAATGAGGTGGTTGGGGCTAATTAGCATATGTGACCGTCCACGGCGAATGAGCCGTAAATTCCTCCCCCGGTCAATTTTGTTTTATTTCGTGTTTAAAAAATAAACATAAACTTAAAAATGGTATATCATTTGACTTCAAACGATATCCAGAAGCGGGGTTATGGTTTGTTAAACTTTGCTCCTTCAACAATGTTATAGTTTTTTTCATTTATACATGCGTCTCTTTTTCCACATTGCTGGCAATAAATATCAAACAGTCAAATCATCCCCAAGTCAACGAGGTTTAAGAAGGTTCTCTCATTGTTAATTGTTGGTTATGCATACCTATACAAAATACAATGCCTGGTAACCCACCACTTGAAAAGGATTTAGCAAAAGCAAACAAAGACCAGAGCTATTAAAAGTTCTATAGCCATCTGAAGCTGTGTTCACACATGCACTTATTACCGGTAATATTTTATCTAGGCTTATGTCCGATCGAATTAAATATTTCCGCTAATCCCTTAGCGCGTCCACATTTGTCGGCTATACGCTGTCGAAGTTACGTAATAATCGGATTAACTACCATAGCAACAGGTGAATCATGATGATTACTTGCACCTGTAAGATTAGTATCTTTGAAAAGACCAGTATTGTATTCAAACATTATGTTCAAAATTGTTTTCACCTATTGCTATGGTAATTAATCCGATAAATTGCGTAACTTCGCCAGCGTATGTCCGACGTGTTATGTCCGATAAGCCTATTACCGGTCATAAATCCCTCCTTTCTACATGAGCATCATCAGAAAATTTAACCCGATTTTAAATTTTTTCACTGAAAATTCACTTTCAATAAACGCCCCTCTTTAGAAAAAAATTACAGACAATGCGGTAGGTTGTTATTGTTATTATTATTATTATAGTTTGACAAAGTAGTCCCATTTTACAGAAGACTTAGCTCTATATCGCATTTTATACATGTAGGCCCTACATGGTGGACATCTTTGTAAAAAATGACAAAAATAAAAAAATAACAACGACTCTCATCATCATGCTATTTTTTTCTTGGGGGTCCCAAATTTACAAAAAGTCGGCTTCAATAAAATTGCGACCTCCCCTATTTCGTCAGCAAAGATTTTATGGCCCCCACCGTTTGCACCCCCCCAACAGGCATCAGTCTTTTGGAATAAAATAAACACACTATCTAATTAATAAATGTCATCTCCATCTACTTCCAGGGCCATACTGCCCCCCCCACTGAGCCCTCTGGAGGGTTTACATTTGCTACCCCCCCTAGAAACTCGTGTAGGTAATCCCAATAAGGATGGTCAATTGCTCCTGCGCCTGAACTTTTTACCCGATCATGGAGGGTGCGATGGAGAGTGTTCAGTGCCTTTATCTTAGCAGGTATCTGCTCCCCGACCGTATGGGGAATCCCCCCTTGTCATGTAATAGCGTGGCTATCTCCTCCCAAAGCTTTTTTTAATCCCATAAATACTTTCCGTGTCTCTCCAAATTTTGAGGATAGCCAATGTTCCCTTGTCATTCCAACTGACCCCTCTATTGCGTTTAATTATATTAATATTTGCAGCTGCAGCCATGATGACATCACGCAGTAAATTACTCTGCTCAGTGGCGTAGATTTCTTTTTGACATTGGGGGGGGGGGGGGTGGAGTTGGGGAAATCAAATTCAAGTATAGTCAATCCAGACCTTTTGGCGACAGAATAAGTTTTTGATTCAATTGTGCGCGAAGCGCGCGAAAAATTTTGCTATTTTGAAGCTAAACTGATGAAATAATGGTGTAAAAGTAGAATAAATGCGCACAAAATTTGCACTTTTGGGGCAAAAAATGGGCAAATATGAGGTTAATTTGGTCAGAAACCCATTATCAGGCGTCAACATGGGGGGGGGGTGATTGTATGGACCACCCCCCCTGGCAAAATATTGGGGGATTTATCCCCCCACCCCCCCCCCCCGGGATCTACGCCTTTGACTCTGCTTAAAATTTTGCGCGAGTGATATACTCACAGTTATATCCGACAGCCCAATAATGCTGCATGTCCACACGTAATTACTATTACCGGACGTAACGTTTCGATCGGTCTTAACAGCTCTTAACCCTGGTCATCTTCAGCCTTAAATTTTCGGATTTAAAGCACATTACGTCGGATATAGTAATTTTTTTTATATCCGACGCTCATTCACACTGCCACTTATATCCGATACTATTACCGACGTAATTTAAGTCCGACTGTGTGAACAAATTGTCGGATTTAAAGCACATTACGTCGGATATAGTTATATCCGACGCTAATTCACACTGCCACTTATATTACCGACGTAATTTAAGAGCGGTAATAAGTGATTTAAGTCCGACTGTGTGAACACGACTTGAGGTAGAAGCTTATTATCCACTTCAATAACAGGATTATTGATTGGTGTTGTGACTATCAAAATGAGTCAGATGTCGCGGCAGCTTAAGTTACCGATGAATACGACCTTCGTACACATTTTATACCGTAACTCAGAATACAATTTAGGGAATTTACGGCTCATTTGTGCTGCCGGGTCACATATATGAACATAAATGAGGGGTATGGCTAATTAGGATATATGAATAGGAACAAGTACTACTATTATAATTTATTTCAAAGCTCTTCAAAGTATTTTTCTAAGCCAAATTAGCGTGTTTGAATTAGCTAAAACACCCTCCTAAAGTTGGTCGAAGCAGCCAAAATATCGATTTTCATTATCTAAATCAATATATTATTGAAAAATAACACTTCGATGTTTTGCAAAAGTTCATTCTACAAATCATGTACGTTGAAAACGTGCTTGATTTATTATTGTTAATGAGTTACTCGTTCGTACGTTTTACAAAAGTGTTGTTGTTTCAGCCCTCTTTACAACATAACTCAAGAACCACAGGACCTACAAAAGTATATCTATGATATTTGTATTATTCTACACACTCGTGGTGTGGTGAAATAATCAAGGCAATTTTTACCAAAGCTTGCTACCATTCGCAAGATGATGTGAACTATATACCAAATCGCAACATTTTAAAATAGTTGCTAACCTTAAGGTCTGCAATAAAACATAGCACCATTGTGGTGCTGTCTAGTCATATTTGTCATCGGTGCGAGGTTGTTGAAGAACCTCTGTATATTTAATATGTTTTGATGAATCAAGTGGCCATAGTGTAATACTCCTTCTTTCCTCATCTACGTCGGTGACCTTTGTATAAACTCCAGAGCTTACCTGTTGGTGTAACAAGAATGTAACAAGACTATATATCAATATATTGTGTTGTGGTTATAAATGACAAGATTATCGGAAATATTCGTGGATTTCTCTAATCACACTAGCATGTTGAAAACCATTCTAATGTATTCCTCTAGTCATAAGGATTCAGAAAATGTATAGTTTGGCCTATCTAGGACTTATTGTTCTTGAGTTCACCTCAATGGTGTTCATTTTGCTATATTACCTAGGTAACGAAACATCGTCTCTCTATTTGTCCAAGGTGGAGCTTTTTTGTTCTTGCTTTTTTTTTCTGAGGTGGAGCAAATTGTTTTTATGTTTTTTTTCTGAGATGGCGAGACAATTTTTCCTCAAACAACAACCCAGCCTCCTTGATATCTAATGGTACTCCCCTAAGCACAGCGGCATTGTGTTTCTCTTAGCACTTGGATTTATGGTTTTGTGGTTATATGTAACAAGGATATTTTCTTAGGGCTTATTAGCTTAGGGCGGAAGCAGTCGGCATCCTCAAATCGGCCAAACCCCCCCGATCTAGGACAAAAGTGTCGCCATAAAACAGCTCAAAACAAGAAATGTCTTTAAAAAGATAACGCCATGGATGAAGATCATGTTTCATAATTTTGCATTGCAAGTACTTGTCCGGGAAAATATATTGGCATTTATTGGTAAATACCACCAATGACATACTAGGAAATACTCGAAATTTTCATGTCGAAAACTGAATTGGAGAATGTGTGCTAAATTGGTCTACATTTAATTCATACTTGTAACAAACGGCTCAATTGAAATCACATCCTCTGAGTTTTACAACAATCTATATTCAGACAACCTTAAGAATGTTTGCTGCTTAATTAAGGGATTTCATATCAACCAAATTTCATGACAATCCAACTAACTGTTAAACTTGATATGACCTTGATGGTTTTGACCCTTAGGGCCTAATTGTGATTACATGCACCATGTTTTATGAAAATCAGACTATCGATGCTCTGTTGACATCAAATGCGCTTGACACCACTTTGAACATTCTGACAAGCCAACACAATATATATTTAGTCGACCTCAAATGACCTTTAACAATTTTGGGCAGAATTGTTATCCACAATCTGACAATCGATACTCAATTCACCTCGGATGACCTTGTACCAAAAATGTACTATAAAACCAAAGCCACTATCTACCCCAATTACTGGTATCCCCCCCTCGACGACTAGTGTCACTCCCAACATCAATTAGTGTTGGTAGTAGGCACCTGCACTATTTATACCCAGCTCTGGTCAGGGAATGGTCAGATAATGCTCATTTTGTTTAATTTGTTTAATTAGTGGTCACACTTTACTTGTCAATGCTTGTTGACAGCTTATCAGTAGTCGGATCAGCAGGGGTGCAATTGTATCCTAGTATTCTAGTACATGTATAATAAAATCCGTTTTTGAGTATAATAAATAAAGTCATGCATTGGCAACATGAAGGAAATACCTATTGCTAACTTGGTAAAATACATACTCGTAGCCCAATCTTGTACATCATAGCACCCAGTTTGGGTTTGTAGTTTCGAAATGTTACAATTAAACATTAGTTCTTTCAAATATGAACGGCTAAAACACAAATCTTGAACAAACAATCATTATATTTAGAAAGATATAGCAAACTTTCAATGATAGAGATTGGACCAAGACAAAGTACACCCAAATTAGGTGACAATTCAGAATTAAGCCATGGCTGGAAAAAACTTCAGTCAAAATTCTTGGGTAAAGGTAGAGCAACACAGTCCTCATGGACACTACAGAATACGAGGAGAAGTTGGCCAACATGCTAAATGACACCAGCACTTATATGACCTTGGTCATGATCCCACAAGTTGTCGGTATCCTAAGCCGTTTAGAAAAAGAAGGGAAAATTAGACCTGAGGACAAGAAATGCTGGTACCTGAGGGCGAATATCATCCCTCGCATCTACGGTAGCCCAAAAAGGACATTATACAGGCTCCATCGGCTATAACGTGTCTCGTTCCCTTGCCGACATCATCAGTCCATTTGTTTGGAACCACAAGCCAC
Source organism: Amphiura filiformis (assembly GCF_039555335.1). Classification (NCBI taxonomy): domain Eukaryota; kingdom Metazoa; phylum Echinodermata; class Ophiuroidea; order Amphilepidida; family Amphiuridae; genus Amphiura; species Amphiura filiformis. Next base: position 21,644,232 of record NC_092645.1, read on the forward strand.
CATGTATTGAATTCCAAACAGTTGGCCGAGGATCTACGGGACATAACAATTAAAGATGATGAGTGTCTGATATCTCATGATATAGTCTCGCTTTTCACCAATACACCTATAGAGTCGACCCTGGACATAATCCGGAAGAAATTGGCTGAAGATCGTACTCTTTACCAAAGAACAAGATTGACAGTTGACAACATCATGGCATTGGTTAAATTTATTTTCACAACTACACATTTCACCTCCAAAGGCATCATCTACCAGCATAAAAGGGCGCCGCCATGGGCAGTCCCCCCCAGCAAGATTGTTGTCGACTTGTTCATGGAATGGTTGGAAGTCCAGACCATAGCCACTGCACCAGCCTGCTGTAGGCCGCAGCTTTGGAAGCACTACGTGGACGATGTCCTTGAAACTGTCAAAAAAGGTAAAACAATTAACTTGACTGATCACTGGCAACAGCAAATTTACATTTGAGGAGGAGGTAGATGGCACTATTCCATTTCTAGACACTCAAATCACCAGATCATCAAGGAAACCAGATGGCACTACAAAGTTGTCTATCTACAGGAAGCCTACACATACAAACCAATACCTACAAATCCAGTCGCACCACCCTTTACACCAGAAATTAGGAGTGGTATAACGACTCTCCTTGACAGAAAGGATGCTATCGTCACAGAGGAGGCCGACAAAGTAGAAGAAGAAAGCAAGATCAAGGACGCTCTCTTTCAATGTGGATACCCCGGTTGGGCCATCTACAAAGTTAATGAAGATAAACAATATCAAAAAAACAAGAAAAGGGAGACGACAAAGACATAGCCAAAGGGTCCGTCGTTGTACCCTGCGGCGAGGGCCTTTCAGAGAGAATGTCTAGAGTCTTCAAGAAACATGACTTTTCGACCGCCATGAAACCGCGCTGCACCTTGCGCAATGTGCTCGCACATACCAAAGACAAACGGGATCCCCTCCAAACAGCAGAATCCATATACGAAATATCATGCAATTGCTGCCATAAGACTTACATCTAGACAAACGGGCCGCTTTTCAAAACAAGGCTGCATGAACACAAAACTGAAGCAGAAAAAATAAGTGCCAAAAATTCACTAGATCTCAAAGAAAATCCTCCACATCCCAAATCCATAAATCGGCAATAACTGATCACGTCGCAGCTAGCAACCATGTTATTAGCTGGGACGAGGCAAAAATAATCGATCAAGAGGCAGACAAAACCACGCGTTGGTTTAATGAAGCCAGGATCAGGAGCAGGGGCAAAAACAAAACTATGAACAAGGACGAGGGGCATACACATTGGACAGAATCTATGACCAGATCATCTCACAACGGCAACCAACAAAAGTGGCGACTTTATCCCAGGCACCTTGGTCTGCTGCTGACATCTAAATTAGAAACACTATTTACAGTCATTGCAGAGTGAATAAGGTTCCAGATTGGAACTGAAATATATCGAGTGAGTACTTCATTTCTTTTGGATCGGTTACCACAATCTTAAGGGGGTACTACACCCCTGTGGTAAATTTGTGACTATTTTTGCATTTTTCTCAAAAACTGATAACACACTGGCAACAAAAGTTATGTATATTATAGGGGCAGGAATCCAATTACTACACTGAAATTTCAGGGACTCAAGACAAGCGGTTCAGTATATATGATAGGAAATGAGGTACATCCTAGCGGTACCTTATTTCTTATCATAAATAACGAACCGCTTGTCTTGGGTCACTGAAATTCCAGTGTAGTAATTGGATTCCTAGCCCCTATAATATACATAACTTTTGTTGCCAGTGTGTTATTAGTTTTTGAGAAAAATGCAAAAATAGACACACATTTATCGAGGGGTGTAGTACCCCCTTAATAAATCAAATTGACTTTGAACGATCCTGATGAATCTCATCAATAAGATTATTTTCAATTCTTACCAAAAATATGGGTATAATTATAGTAGCAACTACAGCTTTGAGAACAGCGAAGATCTTGAATGTATTTACTGATCCAAATCGTTCCACAAGATATCCGCTTATTACATGTCCAAACGCGTTACCAAATCCATGGTAGAGAGAATTCAGTAGAGATGCCAGAGATGTTCGGTAGTCTTCTGGAACCATCTGGCTGAGGTAGGATATTGATGTGGTCCAAGTCAACACAAATGTGAAACCTGCGATAACAATGATTATTTTAGGAGATGTTAGGGTGATGATGATGAATATAACAATGACGATGATAAAGGTGAACATTTTGACGTAAGTTCCCTCACACTACACAAGATTTTTTTTTTAAATACGAACCCGATTTTTTTCTGTCCTAAATCATGACATGTATCGATGTTTACGATGAAAATGAATACGAATATGAAAATAATGCTGAGTGAGCATTTATGAATGTATCAAATATCCACTGGGTCAAACAGTGAAGAAACCTGCTCCTGTCAAACTGTATACTGGCGAATGTATCATGATATAAAACACATGGAAAGATTGTTTGAACACTACACTGATCTGTACTCAACAGAGAATGTTGTGACTTATGCAATTGATGATATTGAACCCAACCTTCAGGGAAAACTAGGTATTGTTGGTCGAAGCAGCCAAGAATCGATTTTCATTATCTAAATCAATATATTATTGAAAAATAACACTTTGATGTTTTGCAAAAGTTCATTCTACAAATCATACTCTTTGAAAACTTGCTTGATTTATTGTTGTTAATGAGTTATGTACGTTTTACAACAGTGTTGTTTTTTCAGTCCTCTTTACAATATAACCACAGGACCTACAAAAATATTTCTGTGATATTTGAATTCTTCTACACACTTGCTTAGATATGATCAATGCAATTTTGCCAAAGCTCACTACCATTCGCAAGATGCTGTGAACTACCAAATCGCAACAGTTTAAAATAGTGGCTAACCTTAAGGAAGTTGGTAATACAAATGACTCTGTTGCTAATGGTAAAGCTTCTGGCTTGTATGTCATATCACCGAAAATCCGGCAAACCAGTCGTGACCAAATATATCCATGATTTTGAGTTACTTTACAGTCCGAGGTTAATTTTATGCACGGAATTTAATCTTTCCCTCAAGAGGATGCAGACAAAATTCAACCTTGAACAGGGTTTGAACCTGGGATCCCTGAATATCCAGCCGAGGCAGACCTGAAAATGGATAATGGACAATTTGCTTGCCAGTAGCTCTACCTTTGATTAAAAGTATTATTATAAATATTTTGCATGATACGCCGATTGGGCGAGTCCGCCCTCTAGTTTGAAAAAAAACACACACATAGGGTGAACTTGCCCTTTACCATCAGGGCGGACAAGCCCCAACAGTACTTTTTTTACCTCGTGGTAATCCTACTAAATACAAAATGTCGATCTTTTAATTGCATAATATGTTTGGCAAATCTTTCACCTTCAGAATTAATAGGGTAAATACAAGCAAAAACCGTCTCTGCAATGTCTTGAGATTGTTACAATATCATTATTTTTTTGTCTCGGACTGTCTTGTTTTACTTTCCCAGCAGTCATGTAATCAGATGCATGTGGTGGGCGGACTTGCCCTACGGTCCGTTCATACTACGCCGCAATTGCTTTGCGATGCGGCAGTGCGTTGCCGATATATCGATTACTTTTTGCCATAACCATGATAACTCACCGCAACTCGTCGCATTTCCAAGTTTAATTTTATTCTTGCGATATCACAATGCAGTATTTTTCAGTACGATGCAGTGCTGTAACGCACCGTATAGCAACGCAATGCGGCTTAATATGAACGGACATTTAGAGTGTACATCCCGGTCTCCCCTACTTACCATGAAAAACCTCGCTAGCTACGATCCACCATGGTTGTTTCACATAGGCATAGTAAATAAATCTAAGAAGATAGGTCAAAATACCCACGGAAATCAACGGGAAATGTCCAAATCGTCTAATGGCAGCCCCAGATGATAAACCTAATATAAATCCTGATATACCGTGGAGAGCAGAGGATATACCCATGATTAACTCATCGCCACCTGTCAAGAAATAAAACAAAATAGTTTTTGTAAATAATATTTCATTCTGTACTACAACAGTACTAAATGGTCAGGAAGGAAGAAACATGTCGTGAGCTTCTTGTGATTAAGATCCAGAATCAGATTCAATATCATAAACTGGCCTCAAAGATTAAAAAAAAAACGTTAGTGGTAAGAGTACTGGATACGACCTTTGACCTTTTTTGAATTACCTATAACATGAGAACTATACAATGTACATGTATACGTTGATCGGGAAATTATATACTACGTTTACCCTAACACTCCAAGTGGTATTTGGCTATCTGAAAGGAATGAAGGAAAAAAATAGTGAGAAGGTGAACAAAGATGTTCCTACTCCAGGATCCCGTGCGGGATAATCAGTGCATCTCTCGTGTTTCGCTGGCCCGGCCAACAAAACCGTATTATATGGTCGAATCCAACAAAAAGTGTACATGACTTGTTCACGGCCGTATTAATCACTTAACGTTCGTTTTTAATTGTTATTTGCCTCGATCATATCGTTATGAACACGGCAGAGTGCCGAATACGCAAAATTGCTGTTCTGAGTAAACATCGTTTGAAAATATTGGTACCATTCCATTGGTCATTCTAAAAATTGAGAACATTCGTGAGCACTCATTTGAAATGTATATCATAGAAGTGAATGTCCACCAAATATTTGCAATACCCAGCAAACACAAAACGTTTTCGACATCATTCGCAAAAGGTTATAAAGGGTTGTCAGAAAAATGTTTAAATGTCGGGTTATATAAAGGGTACATTAATGGTATAAAACGTTTTCATAACATTAAATAACATGTGTTGGTAATTGACTGCACATAGTCGGTTGGCTTATGTAAAAAAAAGCAAATTTTTGGGTAGATTCTTGGCAACCATGTTTAAACACATCTAAAAACATCACTGATTAAGAAAAAGGTGGTTGCCAGTTTTTCCATTAACATTAAGAGCCTTCATTTTGAATTTCTACTAGAATGACTACTAGAAATACTCTTAATTAGCAAAAATCCAAGATGGCCGCCATATTACAGATTTTTATGTTAAATGCCATAACTTTTGAACCTATGGACATAGGAAGATGTTTTTGATGACTAACCATATGTTTTGGCATATGAGGATTCCAATAATAACAACGTATTTATGATTAGAACAATACCAATCCTTCAATTGCCACATTTTTGAACCGATCTGCATGATATTTGGTGTTCAACATTATTTTAAATATATTCGTGTGCGAAGAGTTTGGGTACCAAATGCATTATAGTTAAGACAACTGTTTATCTGAACATTGCTGGTAAATAAAAATAAATAACAATTGTTAGAACAGAGCGATCGAAGCTCGCCAGTTAACTCTTTAGGCACTCTTCGATCTCTGATTGGATAAATTGTTGTACGTGACACCCTGGTAGCCAGCATAAAGCAGCTGACTGAAGCATGCAGGGATAAGACAGGCGCTACAGAAGCGCACCAGGCATTTATAATGGACATAGAATCCTTAAATTGCAAGAAACAGCTACGAGAGTTAGACGCTAGTCCTCCTCCTGCTCCTGCTCCTCCTCCTCAGGTGTGGGTAAGACTGCTCAGCAAGGCGATTGCTGCCAGCACAGTCAACACAGTCTTGACAGCGTTGCAGATTTTTAAAGCGGGAACCATAGCCTTTGGTGTTTGAAGCTAGCGGAGTCATGTACTGGGACCACCTGATGTCGATGAGGTCAAACGGAATGCGATACATCCAGCCTGCTTTAGGGACGTCTGGTAGCCAAGCGCAGGTAGGCAATTGGAGATATTTAACCTTGACTGTCACACTGCTGCAGCGATATTTGATACCTGGGACAAACCTTGCACAATTTTTCTGTACCTGCTCAGTCTTTCTGATGTTGCGTTGTATATGAGGGTCTCATACTCAATTATTGAGCAGATGAAGGTTTTGTAGCTGGTCTCATTGATCTTGTGTCTACAGTGGCCGATTTTTCTACTCAGGAAAGCTCTGGTGGAATTGGCTTTCTTTGCCACAGTGTCAACATGCATGTTGAAGTTCACCAGCTTCGAGTCGAGGTGGACCCAATAGAGTCAACAAGCTCCAAGTCTCCAACCCGTGGCCATGGATGGTATATGAAGAGCTATGAAGCCAGTATTGGTTTCCAGAGGGCTATACGGGAGGGTAATTGGCAACGCTACTTGGTATCACTGAAGCATCTTTGCAAGTTCTTCTTTGCCTATTCCAGGCTAGATTATGCTCAAAACATTCCATAATTCATCGCACGCATGGATGCCATAAAACTGACCCAGAAATATGGCAAAGTTTTTTAAACCAACTGCGAGTTTGCAGTTAATACAGTGCAGGAACCATATTGAACTGGTGTTGATCTGGCAATGGAACACCTCAACATATCAACGAAAGGTCATCTCGAGAGAGCGTCAAGCTGGAAGAAGTAATTAGGATGCATATATCAACAAAGTTCTTATGGCACGGGATGGATTTTTTCATCCCACTACAGACAAGTGATAAAGCTTCTGGAAGATCTGGTGGTAAATGACAACTAAAGCTTCTGCACAGCCTACCGAGTTTGAAGAGTGATCGGCTACGTATCTAGAAGTTAATGGAATGGGGGGGTATTTTAGGGGTTGATGCAGTCAAGAATTCGTTTTGTTTGTTGTTTCTTTTATTTCTTCTTTAACCAGGGACATTTTAATCAGTTGCAAACACAATTAATCAACTGTTTTTCCTTGAGGCCCAGAGATTTCAAGACTTGCAAAGAGCTTGCAACATCCTTCGTCACACTCATTGACTCAAATGCTTAAGGATATTGTCGAGTGTGAGTTATATTTGACTACTCAAAGAAAGCAGCACAATGTCAGCACACACGGAAGAGGTGGACACTCTTACCATGCTTTAGAAGTTGCGAGCAAGGGGATGAATGTCCACATTATATTCACAAGACACAGATGTGCTACTTTTGTCTCTACGAACGTCGAAGAACACCACTACTTGGCAACAATTCTGCGCTAATCATAGGATCGAACAAGTGAAAGATGACACAGTCTTTCTGCAGCCTATATATGACAAGCTTGGCCCACATAAATCAGCCGTTTTGATCAACTGGCATGCTCTTACAGGCTGGCTGTGATACGATAGGACATATCCAAGGAAAGAGAAAGAAGGTATATGCTTTGCAACTTTCCTGAAGGCAAGCCCCACAATTTTGATAGCACTAGCTGGTCTTGGCGAAGCGGATGAACCATCCCATATACAGTTCTACGTGGATGTGAAAAGTTTCTTTGCTATCTTTTCTGCCCCAGTGAGTCCACGTTGGGCAAGTAAAGTTGCTCATGGTTTTGGTTCAAGCAACTCAAAGATGAACAAGGAGTTGATAAACTACCACCGATTTAGGTAAGCTGACAATATTATTTATAAGGTTTCCTGCAGTAGAACGGACGCGCCGCATCTATTGTTTTTTATACCGCAGGCCGCCGACACAATTAGTTGTTATCAGCTAATCTGTTTTATCACCTAAAAGTGTGAGACTGATCAATAAACACCATCGCATCAACTCAATACGAAGCCTACCGCGGTAAGCTTCCAGCACCGATCTATTTACATAGGCCTACCTAAAGTCACTGATTTGAAACTCTTATCTTAAATCATGTTTATATTGTTAATTAACATATAACTGGTAGGGGTAATGGCCTGGCGGGGTTGAAGCTTTTGGATTATAGCTTTTTAAAAGCCGATTGGGAGCCATTCTGGGATACTGATTTCTTGATTAAAAAATTACCCTGAAAATAGGACTCATTTTAAAATCGCTGGTAATTTGGTAAAAATGGTTTAACCATAGACCCTGGGTATAACCTAGAAAGGTTTTCGATTTCAACACACCAATAAATGAGCCTACTAGTAACATAATTATAACATTCCTCATGGTAATGTTACATGGGTTATAGGCTAGAACTGTTTTTATACCGCGAAAACTTCAGAAAACTGTCCTGAAAACATCAGTCGCTCGTCGCATGCAATACACGGCATGACGGCAATCCCCTTTTCCGCATTAAAAAATCTGCACAATCGCCTCGTGTTTTCATACACCCCATTACACGTGCGAAAGGGCAATCTTTCCCAGTTTCGCGGTATTTGTAGAAAGGAGGGTGCAAGCATTCCCTGCATATTTTTTTCTACGATATCAGAATCAGAAGTTATGCAGTCCATATTTATAATAAATCTTCCCAAGAGAGAAAAAATCTGATTTTTATAAAATTTCATATGAGCTTAAACTCTTTAAAATGTACTTATTAAAAAATACTAATTTTAATTAGTATATTTGAAAAACGCTTCGCACAGAGTCGGGGTTTCCCCCTTTACATGATAAATGAAAACATTGGGCGATATAAAACATGCTTCAAAGTCTTACTTTTTTAATCGAGTCGTATCAATTTCATGTATATGATCAACCAAGCTTCATTAATAAAAAAAATCATAGTCCTGAAAACGTTTGTGACAATGTAGGCCTACAGTATTTCCTTGTTTCCAGTATTTTTTCGACAAATTCAAATTATCCATTTCGTAGGTTGTCATGATCTGATCGCCGATACACCTCCTGATTGAATCGCCGCCCCAATTAAATTGTTTGAGCATTCAATGGTATAATGAGCTAATCTGTTAATTCTGTTTACCACTGAAGTGTGTGAATTGTTCTCGATTGACCGGGAACGGGACCGTGATTACAACTCTATCCTAATTGCGAGATTAAATCAATTACATGGGATTTGGCAGTTCACACATTGCATTCGGCAGCCGTGTTTAAACTCTATCCTAATTGCCAGATTAAATCAATTACATGGGATTTGCCAGTTCACACATCGGATTTGGCAGCCACAAGTCAATAATATTATAATAATCTGCATTGCATTTACCACTTCGATTTTCGTTTTGCCGGCCAGTTCAATTCAAAAACATTTAGCCTACAATCTGCAGTATTTTGGCCAATTCGATTTTCTTTCAATGGCATTATAATATATTTGGCCGCAATCGACCGCCCTAATTTTGAAAAAGGGAAAAGGTGTACAAAAGAATACCGACCTTAATTTATAAAAATCAAGAAACATTTGTCACATTTTTCATCTTTTTGCATTCTAATTGACCATAAATACGATATTATACAACAAAATTTACTGTTTAAAAAAAAATAGAAAGACTGTACTTTCAATATTATATCCCGTGACAAAATTGCTGCTCAGTGTGTTTGATAACTCGACCTTCGTCAGTTCTCACCTTTATAGCTGTAGGCCCGGAGGGTACTCGACTTTGAAAGTGACGGGAATCTGCGGACAGCAGTTCGAAACTATAGGAGTCTTTCGCTGAGAGCCTATACACCAAAAAAGGTGGTAGCCAGCGGGGGAGCAGAGTGCCCTCCTGACAAAAAAATGAAAGAAAAAGTGCCCCTCTGACAAAAAATGAAAGAGAAAATCAGGAGGGCAAAGGAAAAGAAAAGGGCAAGGAGCCCTTTTCTAGCAAAATTCAGGGCCAAAATAGTGTAAAGTACAAATTTTTTCCGCGCTACGCGCGCACATTGTAACAATAAAGCCCTTTTTAGCCGGATAATGGGCGAAAATAGTGTAAAATACCATTTTTTCGCGCTACGCGCGCACATCATCCCAATAAGGCCCTTTTCGGGAAGCTCGAAGACATACAGTATTGTATGATGCAACTACAATTTTTTTCGTTTGTGCCCCCAAAATTTTATTTTGCCCCCCCTGACCAAGAAAGCTGGCTGCGCCCCTGGTCTTTCAGTGAGAAGGTCCCCAAAAAAGAATCTTTCCGTGAGACTGAGGAAATTCTGACCAAAAAAGGGGTCATTTAGTGAGACTGGGAACAATTTGTGGTCAAGATATAAAAGTTGATACAAAACTTTCAAAACATTTGAAGAAAAATAATGAAAAAATGGGGTCATCCAGTGAGAGATTATCAGAAATTTTCAATTTTTTTGAAAAAAAGGGGGTTTTGGTGAAAGGAAAACAAAAAAGGGGGTCATTGGGTGAGAAGGAGTTCAGTAATACAAGAAAGGGGGTCATTGGGTTAGAGGTAGTTGAAAAATGCGCAAAAAAAAACCGCATATCCCCGTCACCCATGTTTAGTTAGTGTCAGTGGCGTACCGTGGCCGCTCCTACCCGGGGGGGGGGTATTTTTGCCGCCCTTCCAGCAAAAGCCCGAAAAGGTTGACCCAATTTTTTCCAGCCAGGACGACACTCGAAAATCTAAAAGGTGTTGGAGGGGGGGGTAGAGGCAAGGCTAATTTTGTTTCAACAAATTTTTGGTTTTGTAAAGTATTTGAGGTGTTACACGCCCGCAATATCGGCACCGCCTACGCCTATAGCTGTTAGTGCACTAAAATGGTATCGTTATAATGTTCCAACAATTTTCCGTCATTTTTCATTAATAATTATTCTACCCGCCTCCTTCAAATTTTAAATGTGTTATTATATACTAAAAATGCTGAAATAATACTAATAATAATTATCAGGAATGGTTTCTGTCCATTTTGTGGTGAACAAGGTAAAGTGAAAGAAACCCTACTGGTGATTTTGGCCGTTTAATACACATCTTCATCTTCTGTCGCCCCTTCTATTTTGCCACCGCTTGCCTTTAGCCTGGGGGGCCTCGCCCCCCAAATTCGGGAGATGCATGCACGTGCCGATATCTGTAAATAATAATTAATTATCAGATCTTTATCATTTATAAGGCCCATAAAAAAGTTGGCGTCAATAAAATTGCGTCCCCCTATTTCGACAAAATGACCCCCACCCACCAGCACCGATAGGCCGACACCTTACCCCAATTACCATGTTAACAGGTTAAAATGATGCCCCCCCCCCATATATTTGTGACACCCCCCCCCCCCCCCCCCACCTTCCGAACAAAATGACAACCCCATTATTGGCCAGGAACATTGGCGGAAACTATAATTATGAAACAACGTGGCTGCCTATGACCCCGTAATTATTTATTTATAAGCCTGACACCCAACCCCCGGGACCCCAACCCGGCACTCCAATAAGCTGGTCAATTGAGATACAGTATTCATGAATCGAGTACCCCGGGATCGCGTAACATGTAGACAACAGCCCATTCATAAAATTATAATAAGGTGAACTTGTTTCCAGCTAGCGCTGTGATTGGTTGTACGTACATGTACGTATACCAGACATTGACCACAAAGACCGTCGTCCCGTGTTACCATGGTTACAACTAGATGTCTTGGTATACTAGTCTCGGGGTAAAGGGTATGTTGGCAACATTCCAGAATTAATATATATCAACTGTTGCCATGGTAGGCTACTAAATTATTGGCCAAGATGGCAAGGAAGTAAATAGCCCTCTACATATTCTCGCGTTCTCGGAGACATGTTTTCAAAATGTTTTTCCCGATGATCATGTAAAGTTGTTTTATGAAGCACCTGGAAGTGAAACTTCTCCAAAATATTAATCGGACCAAGGGCCAGGTCTGGGCAGGCAAATATCTCGGACCAGGCTAGTGCAAAAGTCCGTCTTACTGCGGTGAACCGCGACTGGTGCCACTAGTAGGGACCATTGATTTTATCGGAAAACTCAAGAGGTGCTAATTGCTACTTACCCGGTATAAGAGGAATGACGGTGATCCGTTCAACAAAATAGGCCTATGAGGAAATAACATCCTGTGTGTGTTTTTTTGTGTGAAACTTTGAAGAAGTATAGATTGTATCTGTATATGCCTTACCCGTAAAAAAGATCGACGTGCAGCGGTATTAGTATTATTAATACAATCGGTAAATCAAAGTATCAAACCCAATTTTTGGGCATATCTTATAAACCCCCAAACATGCCAAAACAGAGCTCAAACACGAATTGAATGCATCGCACACAGTACCATGCTAACACAATACTAGTGCCGACCGTAAAGCAAACATCACTAGCTACCGATACCATCAACAATAGCTGGTTAATACTGTAACAGTAAACAGTTACATTCATCCATTGTCACACATTCACACACACTACCTAGAATCTGTTTATAGTTATATTGACCCATGATTTAAACCAGCGTAAACAATGAACATTGTTTTACAATGTAGTGCAGAAGTCCGTCGTACTGCGGTGTACCGCGACTGGTGCCTCTACTATTAGTGACCATTGATTTTATCGGAAAACTCAAGAGGTGCTAATTGCTACTTACAGAAGTGTGAAAAATGGGATGAGGTACGCCCCATTTGCGGGATCCCGCTAAAAACTGCAGTGCGACTGGGTAGGCTTTATAAATAATATTGTCAGCTTACCTTAGGGAGCATGGATTGAACATATATGCCGTGCCCATGTCCAGTATCTAGCGCTATAAGATATGGTATTGAACCCAACTCATCTTGATCATCTGAACTTGGGGTAGTGGAGCCTAGACAGCAAGCTACTGACAGTTCTTTCTCAGGTTGCTCCAGATCCGGTCTGCAGCTCATCAGGTGTAACTGTGCGAAATCAAAGTGTTCGAGAAGGTGCCCATGCATAGGAAACAATGTGATCTGTACCAAATTTGCGAGTGTGACAGCTGTATTAACATTAGACCACCAATGATTGGCGAAGATCTAGAAATCATTGAAGCAATGACAATTAGGAACAATTAATCAATAACATTAACACCCCTGATACATTCATTGCATTACATAGCATTTCAAAAATATGCTTTTCTCGGGAGGTGCAAAGCCACTGCTCATACAATAACATTGTAAATAAAATACAAGGAACAAAATAATGGAAAGCAAGCAAATAAACAAAGAGATGCGTTTGAACATACTTGTTACAAATTGAAAGTATGGTGGACGTTCTAACGGCAATGGGTAAATCGTTCCATTCACCATTAGAAAAGTTAAGAGGACATCAGATGTCCTCTTAACTTTTTCTAAAATTCTAAGATTCTCCCATTCACCCGTATGTGGTGAATAGACCACATAATTATCACACACTCAAGGGTATAGGTCAAATGCATGTACCCAATCCTTTCGAATACTTTATCTTAAGCAAATGTATTTAGGCCAAAATATCACAATTATTAATATTGATTTGAATATGTTATCTTCATATTACATGCAAAAAATAAAATAAAAACTTTAAAAAAACCGACACAGGTACCTGATTTAATTTCAACCAAGCATTTCACTGTTTTGTAGTGAATGTGGATGACGGCGTGCTGCCATTCATACTACAATTCATTTATAAAAATATCAAACTCACTCGATAGTTTCGACCATAAGGTATATTCTAACCAAATTTAGACACCATCCGGTTATTTTCTTATAGTTACCATGCAATATTCATAAATATTGGTCATGATGTCCATATTTGGCAAATACACAAATATTATACACAAGTGCGCTAGAAATTCCCACACACAGTAATCATGTAGCACCTATTTTGATGTTTACTGAGGTATGGCAGGTGTGGCCTTCAGCACGTACAATTGGGAAAGCTATTTGGCATAACAAAGGGTTAGTTCCTGATACACTGTGTAGCAAGGAAAGTAGTTATTTGCATAGTGAATATACTATCAAATCACGGCGAGATGTAAATTGGGCGATGATGTCAGAGCTCATTAAAGTTTGTCACTCGGCATATTGCAACATGTTGTAATATGTGAAGCATATACAGGAAAAGTTCTAATGCGAGTAAAATAAGAAGTGTTCCAATCATAAATATATTGATATTATTTGAATCCTCATATGTCAAAACATATGGTTAGCCATCAAAAGCATCTTCATATGTCCATTGCTTCAAAAATAACGTAAAAACGTAAAAAAGCCTAAAATATGGCGGCCATCTTGGATTTTTACTAATTTTGAGCATTTATAATGCTCTTATTTTGTTTCCAATGAATCGTTGACACCTTTATTATGAGTTTAGATGAAATATAATAATTATTGTATGAATTATTTGAATGAACAGTTATGGTTTATTGGATTTTTTGTTTAAAATTGGCGGCCATTTTGAAATTCAAAATGGAGGTTCTAAATGTTAATGAAAAAACTGGCAACCATTTTTTTCTTAATCAGTGGAGTTTCTAGATATGTTTAAACATGGTTGCCAAGAATCTACCCAAAAATTTAACAACTATGAAAAATATCACGTAAGCCAACCGACTAACAGCAAACACAAATGTTTTACAGAAAACATTTAAATGTCTGGTTATATAAAGGGTATAAAAACGTTTTAATAACATTCCAAAAACATTTTTGACAACTTGGTACAAATCATTCTAAACAGAATGTTATTTTGGGTTGAAAAAATATTTTGCAAAAAATGTTTGCCCAAAATATTTACAATAACGTTTTAAAAATGTTTTCACGACCTTTATATAACCCAACATTTAAATGTTATTAAAACGTTTTGTAAAAAACATTTTAAGAACATTTCTTTGTAATATTTTAACATAATGTTATTTAAGTGTTGACAAAATATTTGGTCAAAAATGTTTGCAAAAATAGTTCACAATGACATTTCGAAAACATTAAAAAAATATTGTTGTAGTGTGTTTTCATACAAAACGTTTTAAAACGATTTCATGACCTTAATATAACCCGACATTTTAATGTTATTAAAACGTTTTTACCTAAACCAAAACTCAAAATATAACTTATTTAAAACGTTTTAAAAACGTTTTTGTGTTTGCTGGGTACTTGCATGTTCTGACACAATCGATACATCCCTCAAATCAGATGTTAACAGCTATTCGGCTTATATGCTATATCCAAAAAGTGTCAACCGCTGCGCAAAGAGTTACATACGTGGACGAATCCGCATTCAACTACGTGTAAACTATAGCATCCATCCATGATTTGGGGCTTTTATGTAAAAATTACAGATTGTCCTAAGGCTATAGATTCTAAACTTGGTATAAAGTTATAATTAGTCATCCCTGTAATATTTAGTGAGAACTAAATCAAGGATTTTAGAGTAGAAATAGCAATATTGGCCTATATTTTGTGTATAATTTTCTGTGATTTCTCAATTTTGGAAAAGGGGTATAATCCTTCTTGTCTTCCATGAGCAACCGCGTCACATCGGGTATAATCTTCCTTCCAGGAGCAACCACTGTGCATGATTGACGGGCTATTACATTGCTCGTAATAGGGTAGTGTATTTTAGCGGGACAATGCCGGATGGTGCACGCGCGCGTGCACGATGTGCAAGGTAGACTTTCGCCAAGACTTGGTATGTGGTTGTTGGTGTAGGGGTACCCCGGGGAGTGTGTGTTGGGGGAGGGGGGCGTGTTGTCCGAGATGTTAGGAATTATTTAATAATAGTTACCGTATTAATATTGGAAGAACCTTTTAAACTTTAATTTAAGGTTAATAACAAAATAATAAAATCATATTAATAGGTCTATTTATTATCACACGCCATGGTAACAATAAAAAAAATGGCACACTTTCCGATAAAAATTTGGGAAACAAATTAATTTTAAAAAATAAATAAAAACAATCTTTCTTAAACCAAATTTTCATGAAATTGAGGGCCATCAATAAACCAAAATGCACCCCGAATCTGTCACACATCCCCGTAGTAGGCCTACCCTCCTTTCCACCCCGTTGCCCTAAACTAGACGTGTAATATAACCGCCAAGAGTATTTTTTTTTTACCTGTAGGCAAGCTCACCCCTACAGTCGCAATAGTTCTAGCCCAGATAGCTTTTAACTCACGCCTACTAATAACGTACTTTCGTCAAGTGATGGCGCTATAAGGTTTACCACGGAAGCTGTTTGGTTTACCGTGGAAGAAGATTATACCCTATATGCAATTTTGCGACGACGCTCTGACATAATTACGCTATAGCGATATCGTGTGGGGAATGTTTGTACTTATTTTGGTATAACTGGATAGAAGATACCTATAGCTACCCAAATATAATAGTATATGACATATAATATAAAAAATTCGGAGTTTCCAGCTATACTGTACAAAAGATCAACGTGATTTGTACAGCTAAGTATACGATTCGTCTTTTGGTCAAATTCATTATTTGCACCTATGCGCGATTCGTCCAAATCACAATTTCAATATCTACGTCGGGAAGTAAGATTTATCATTAATTTTTGGTGGAAATGAAAGATCGTCTGAAACATAATCACAAGCATACAATAACTCAATTTGGCTCAAAATGCTCGATTCGTCACTCTGCCGAATTCATAACGATATGCTTCACACCATATCGTCAGTCTGCTACGCTAATTGCCTAAATCATTTTTAAATGTTTCTCATTTTCAATTTCTGAGTAATAAACCCATGACTAATCAAATTTCCAGCCGCATTCTTCATTAACTTGTGGAATACATCAAAAGAGAAGTATTCCACAAGTTAATGAAATGAGGCTGGAAATTTGATTAATTATGGGTTTATTACTCAGAAAGTCAAAAGTGCAAATGAGAAACATGTAAAAATGACTTAGGCAATTAGCGTAGCAGGCTGACGATATATAATAAGACCCCATACTTAGACACAGGGACCAAAAACATACTATTTCTATTTTTAAAAATATCTGCATCAGTTATATCGGCGGTCAAGTTAGCTCAATCGATAAGGCGTTCGACTATGGTGCGAGCGGTTGCGGGTTCGAACCCTGGAGGTACGCTCTCGTGGCAAAATTGAGTTAGCTTGAAATTCCCCTGGACAAGGAACTAATTTGTCTCGTTGTAACCCGTACGAAACTCGAGGAGCTGATCCAGGTTGCGATGGTTATTTGTGGAATGCCTAGGGTGCGCGCTCTTGAAGCAGCAAAGCCCCGAATTGTTGTTTAATGGTTTATGGAATGATGTGGGCCGTAGTGGTCAGCGATAACCTGTAAAGTGTGCTGAGGCTTGTGGAACAACGTCTAGGCGTTGTACCTGTGCGTAGCGCACTATAAATCACTGCGCTTTTTTTTTTTTTTTGCTTTTTTTTTTTTTTGAAAAGTAGTCGTTGGATTGATTCTACATTAATTTCCTAAAAGGTGTGTATTCAAAGATTGTTTAAATTTCACATATTTCTACATATTAGTGTTTTTGTGATAATTTTCCGAGTTGTATTTTTTTTCTTTACCTACGAATACATTTTTTCAACTATATAGCTGTTTAAAAAATTGAAATCACAAGTTAATGTGCGATCTAAAGATGCTATAATGTGTGATTTGCTCCACAGCAACGCCCTCAATTTTGTTCGAATTTCTACTTTTTGCACCATTGTAATGGCCATTGGTGTACATAAATGCCATGTGAAGACTAAGCCTGAAGTGCTTTAATTACAGTAAAATTAAAACATTATAAAACCGGGTCTCCCCGGTTTTATTCTGTGATCACCGATCGAGTGCTGAATAAATACATCGCCTGCTTGTGTATTGAATCACCATAATCAGTGACGTACCGTATAAACTGTAAGCATATCGCTATTCGTAGTACGTCTTGTTTGTACATCCCATCAGCTGCGCGTGTATCTCCGCCAATCATGATAAATAATACAATTAGCAAGATTATACACGCATTTTAGGCGCTGTACGTCGACTAGACTTCGACTTGACGCATAAATTGTGTGTATATCGCTATTCGTCTTATCCTATCAGCTGCGTGAAGCTCCCGATAATTATGATAATAATAATCGGCGAGCTAATTGTATGCGCTGGAATGACATGCCAATTTATTTCGTTTTACCTCATTTTTTTTGCTCGAAATTAAAAGGGATAATGCGATCAGTAGTTATCAGTGAAAACGAATATTTAAATAGGAATCTATTTTTATGCAAATCACACATTATTGCTTTAAGCCAAATTCGGCTGGACTAACGACAAAAATGAGGCTGAGGAACAGTCTACATTTTAATGTTATAATCAATGGATATTAAGGTTAGTAACTAGTCTAAACTGTTGCGATTTAGTAGTTCACAGCATCTTGCGAATGGTAGTGAGCTTTGGCAAAGATTTCATAGCGAGTGTGTAAAAGAATTCAAATATCACAGATAATACATTTGTAGGTCCTGTGGCTCTCGAATTATGTTGTAAAGAGGGCTGAAACAACAACACTTTTGTAAAACGTACATAACTCATTAACAACAATAAATCAAGAAAGTTTTCAAAGTATATGGTTTGTAGAATGAACCTTGAAAGTGTTCATACTTTTCAATAATAAATTGATTTAGACAATGAAAATCTATTTTTTTTCCTTTGGCTGCTTCGACCAACAATACCCCATCTACCCTTAAGCACGGTGCTGGTTATCTTGTTCGGGAATGCTTTGTGTATACATCAATAGGGTATCCAATGGTCTGCAACTTTGAATTTGCATCTTCCTTGGGATTTTGGGTCATCGTGTCTCTATTTGTTGACACATATCAACAAATGATGACTAAATTCTGAGCTAAAAGAGGCTGCTAGTTATAATTTGGACATATCTCAGTGATATCTGTCGTTATTTAGATAATATACAGGGGTAAAAATAACCGGTACCTTAATTCTTTTTCTCTCTGTATGCATGTATCCGCGTGCAAGAACTCTTACCTATATTATCTAGATACCAGAATAGATAACCATGTAATGTTCCATTGCACACCCCTATGAAAAACACTACAAAAAGTATTGCCAAATTCGGTAACTTGCAAAGTTGTTTAACGGATTCGAAAAGGGGGAAACTATATGAAAAGGGGGAAAGTCGAAAAGGGGGAAACTATTTGAAAAGGGGGAAAGTCGAAAAGGGGGAAACTATTTGAAAAAGGGGAAAGTCGAAAAGGGGGAAACTATTTGAAAAGGGGGAAAGTCGAAAAGGGGGAAACTATTTGAAAACGGGGAAAGCATTTCGCAAAAAGGGGGAAAACTAAAAATTTGGGGATATGAATTATAAAAGGGGGAGTTTGGCGGAGATCAGACACCGTAGCATTGGACCAATATTTAAATGATAAATCCTTGGCGCTAATTACTTTTAAAGGTTTTTTTTTATTATGACATTTTCCACGAAAAAAGCTTAAATTCCCAAATGTTAGTTGATTTCGATTTTGAGTTAGCGAGTTATGCATGATTATGAACTGCCCCATATGCCACTATGCATCACTCTCCCATATTATGCACTCCCCACGGTTATCATGTCGTTCTGGTGTACCAGAACGTAATTCAGATTTGATGATATTTTTGCTAAACGAATTTATCTACAAGCATTTTTGTGTACATAAACATAATGTAGCCAGAGGTTTCCAGTGGTATAAAAATCTTAACTTTTTTTGAGAAAAGTTAGGGATGAGGCTGTGGATCACGAAATGTCCCTTTAAGCTTCATGTGACCTTTTCGATCGCCTCGTTTTGCCTAATCTGTTATAGCCTACGGATGTGAAGTCTGGGGATTTGAAAAACTCAGTCAAGTTAAGATTTTTTTTATAGAAAGTTCATACGGTGTGTTTTGAACGTCAACAAACAAACTGTGCCCTGTATGACGAAGCGGGTAATACGGTATTGACATTAATAATAAATAAATCATTTCTGGCAATCAAAACAAATTAACGCATCGCTTTATATATCAGTACGACGGCAACTTCGCTCACTTCTGGTATTTTTTACCGGCGTGACCTTTGCTGTTACGTAACAAAATATTGAAAATAAGACGACAAAAACTGTTTTTTGGAAAACACTCAAAAAAATGGAATACATAAGTCATTTCTCGCTTAATTACTGTATTGGTTTAAAGCAAATAGTAACGTGGCGGTCCAATTATTGTGGACAAAATGAATGTTTGTGCGCGAAGTAGCTAAAAAATGACAAAAAATGCATGTCACGATCACCAAAATGGTTTTATCTACAACTATGAGCAAACACCGGCCATAATGCTTTTCTGCAATGATAGATATTAACTAACGTGAGCTTGCCCAATAATATACATAACTTTTGTTACCAGTGTGTTATTATTATTTTTTGAGAAAAATGCCAAAATAGTCACAAATTTACCACAGGTTAATAAACGTGTATCACTTGTTGTGAGTGAAATTGTACAAAATAATGCACGCGTACTGAGATGTTGATGCGTCTAATGCACGAGCGACCAAGGGGGGGGGAGTACATTAGACGCATCAACATCTTAGTACAAGTGCATTATTTTGTACAATTTCTCGAGCAACAATTAGGCCTAATACGCGTTCATTAACATAATTCATACACGAGAAGAAGAAAAAAACACGTCATTTTTGCTGTTTTTGTAACAGAGTGTACACATTTATTGACCTATATTTCTTATAGCTTTTGTTTTACAAGATTCAAAGTAATTTAACTTAAAACATTATTTTATAATTAAAGCTCTTGGATATACAGGGGAAAGAAGAATTACGCATCGCACACTAGCGCATTTAAACATGAATTTACAAATGGAAACATAACATGCATAGGCAGATATACCAGAGAAAAACTCCGGACATACCTGCCTGTGCGGGGACTTGAACCCCAGACCGCTCGCTTGTCGGGCGAGCGCTCTAACCACTGAGCTACACAGACTGTCCCTGATAAACAGGACTCAAGTCTGGTACTTATGGATATGAGCAGTCAAGGGTGAACAGTACAAACAACACATTACACACCAGTGTACGAGATCAATTAATGATGCTTACCCACCAGCCTAATATAATCATACAAACAGAGGAAGAGGCTTACGCATCATACACTGGAACATGGAAACAATCAAACATTACAACTAGCGCACGAGATCAAATTAATGATGCTTAATCGTTATTCTTAATAAATCAATATACAGGGGAAAGAAGAATTACGCATCGCACACTAGCACATTTAAACATGAATTTACAAATGGAAACATAACATGCATAGGCAGATATACCAGAGAAAAAACTCCGGACATACCTGCCTGTGCGGGGACTTGAACCCCAGACCAGACCTCTCGCTTATCTCTTGGATATGATAATGTGGGTTTTAAACTGTTGGTAGAATTTAAAATAAGCAAAAGTAACTAAATGTTAATCGCATCACTGCTAATATTAAAGAAATGACACATTATTTGTTTTACTATCCGAGGTGACATGATGTGTGACTTCTCTCTAGTCCGAAGGGTCGCACGTCCGAAGGGTCGCACGTCCGAAGGGTCACACGTCCGAAGGGTCGCTAGTCCGAAGGGTCACTAGTCCGAAAACCAAATTCTACGAATGTTATAGTCAAAATATCATGTGTTTTTTGTACAGCTGAGGGGTGGTGCAATAACTTTGTGTATCCCGAGGTGGTGAAGTATTATAGGGGTGGAGGGGGGGGAGATTGGTTGGCAGGTCATAAGGGGGGGGGGGGGGAATCATTTTTTTGCAGGGGGAAAGGGGGGGGGGGGAGGGCAAGGAAATTTTGGCTCAGATATTTTAGGATCATTAGGAACACGTTCAAATATGCAGTTCCTGTATAATTTATAAACAATATACACTACACATAAAAAATACTACTACAAGGGATTTTCAACATAAACTGCTCAAATAAAGAAAGTCCGCAGTCATGTAACTCGTCCTACTTCAAAACCTGATCTTGTTATGGCAATTTGATTGATACGGTCGTGTGCGGGATCTTGTTAGCTCTAATTTGATACCAAATTTACTACCAAACACTCAACAGTAACAAGGAGTGATACCAGTTTATGGCATTTGGTGCATTTTCAAAAGTTGCAAATCAAAACGATACACGCGGTCGAAATTGCTTAGCGTGGCAATGTGGTCAAGCTTGTTTGCCCACGATGAACCCATGTCGACTATCCGAAGTGCGCGCTTTATTCAATTGTTAATTTAAAACGCATGGATTGTTACAGTGCTTTACTGATGAGTACTAGGGCACGATGCGATCGATATGACCTAGCGGTTGTTTCGGGCTATGTTAATGGTCGTACTCTGCCATTCACCTACAGATCCGCGTGCTCCGTTTTTAATTTGCAACTTTTGAAAATGCACCAAATTTCATATACAGGTATCAATCTCTGTGAATTTAGAGTTTTGGGTAGCAAATTTGGTATCAAATTGGAGCTAACAAAATTCTGCACACGCCTTTATCAATCAAATTGTCATAACAAGATCAGGTTTCGATGTAGAACGGGTTACATGACTGCGGACTTTCTTTATTTGAGCAGTTTATAAGAATCCAAACAATCAAGTACCAACATGCACAGTTTTGTCCTTATATCACTTTTGGGTTTATAACAAAATGTTTTCAAGCCTCTATCGTGATTGGCAGCTGCATAAGACATCTCTTTGATAGCTGATAATGCCCATCTATTCACCAAGTGGCTATTAACTGATGAGCACTGTCATTATGCTAATATGAAATAATTGTTTATCAACAAAGGCGAGGGACTCGTCTGTCGATATGCTCAAACAAACCGCTACACTGTTCAATGTCTTTCTTGTACTATATGAAATATGGTGGGCGATTTGAAATGCACGTGCCCTGAGCAAACTACGATGCGTACGCACACTGCAGGGCAAAGAACAATGGAAATTGTCATAATTCGCGCGCATACTGCCGGGCAATGACGTCACATGTCAAGTGGTCTATACCCGATCAATGTTGGAGTTGCCTATAGCCTATATGTTTAAAATTCAATATGGCTACCGAACTGTCATGTGGTCCAGTGGATTAGTGCGCTGGACTTCTGTATTCTTTATGTAGCAGTGGCGTGGGTTCGAGGCCCACCTGTGCCGAACTGAAATTCCATTAAAAAAAATTAATATTAGGGAAATGAGACTGGGCGAATTTATGTATGACGTAGAGAGGATTAAGATCCCTTTATTGATCCCTGACCCCACCGACTACCCCGGGCTGATTTCATGCAAAACAAATCACCAGATGACTGACTATAGGACATAGCGCCACAACACGAGCGTTGGTAAAGTATGTGGCCTCACTGCAATACATAGCTACGTAAAAACGTACGTGTTAACGTACGTGTTAACGTACGTCCTACGTCTACGTTTGGAAAATCGCAATCTCTCTAATTATCTACAACTGTGAGCAAACGCCGGTCGTACACAGTAAAAAATATTTTAAACAACTGTTTAAAATTTTTAAACAACACTGTTTACGCCGGTCACTCTAACAACTTCTGTTTAGACGCGCGGAAAACGCACTAAATAGTTGTCCATAGACTTTACTTGCAAAGTATAGGCGTGATAAACTTTTGCCAGAAACCACTTCACATGCGGATTTAGTGCTATGAACCCTTAAGGGTACTACACCCCTGCCCAATTTTGTGCCTATTTTTGCATTTTTCTCAAAATTATAGCGCATTGGTGACAAGTAAGATATGTATATTATAGGGGCAAGGACTACAACTACTGCACTAGAGATTTTATTTCAGCACAGACAACAGATGTGGAGTTACAGTCAAAAATGAGGGAAAACCAATATTTGATCAATAAATCAATAATTACTTGCCTTGAGTTTGCTGAATTTTCAGTGCAATAGTTGTAGTCTTTGCCCCTATAATTTACATATCTTACCTGTCACCAATGCGCTATAGTTTTTGAGAAAAAATGCAAAAATAGGCACAAAATTGGCCAGGGGTGTAGTACCCCCTTAAGAAAAAAAAAATCGGAATTTTTTTAAGAAAAAAAAAATCGGAATTTTTTATTTTAAAGAACGTTTTTTTATCTTGTTTTTGACCTTTGCATAACGCAATACTGTTGGTAATTTCCATAATTCCATTCTCCTAAACTTAATTTGCGAGAATCAAACTTCTCCTCAATTCATCCCTATTCCAAAAGCATTTGATTCTCTTGATTCTTGCAAGATGAGTTTGTGATAATGAATTTAGATTCACGTAAAGATCACGAAAAATGCACCACACTCAGTGGCGGCGCTACGGGGGGCAAGGGGCATTTCCCCGCCCCATATTTTTCGTGCCCACAGTTTCCCCCCCCCCCCCAACTTTTGAGGCAAATCCTCCAAAATTACGTAAAATTACAATGTTTGCTGCAATTTTCTGCAACATTCGTCGATTTTGCCCCAACCCCTGAAATTCACTTTGACCCCCCGCCCCCCCCACGAAAAAAATTCCTGGTACCGCCACTGACTACACATCCCCCAAATTCCATAGGCTTACGTATGGACAAACATAATTTTGGACATTTGACTTAAAATCGGTGCAACAGTTTTAATTTAAACTACTAGTGCACCTGCAGCTGTGAGAGCCCCGATGCTGTGAAAGCACTGGCATGATAGCGATACTGTTTGACCCCAGATGACCTTTGACCTAGGATGACCTCGGTGTAATTTTTTTCATGCTCCCCTCATACAAAGGATTCTACCTATAAAGTTTAAGCCCAATAGGGCAAATTTTAAATTTAGCCCCTACATGACCTTTGACCTCGGTTGACCTCAATTTTGTTTTTTGCATATATTCCCTTGTATCAAGGATTCCACCCACCAAGTTTGAGCCCGATAGGACAAAGTTTGAAACCCATAACCTTTGACCTTTGACCTCGGATGACCTCCATATGTTTTTCATGCTCCCCTCATACGAAGGTTTCGACCCACCAAGTTTGAGCCCGATAGGACAAAGTTTGAAATCCATGACCTTTGACCTTTGACCTCGGATGACCTCCATATCATGTTTTTCATGCTCCCCTCATACGAAGGTTTCGACCCACCAAGTTTGAGCCCGATCGGACAAAGTTTGAAATTTGACCCCTCCGTAATGACCTTTGACCTCGGTTGACCTCGATTTTATTTCGTGCATTATATTCCCATCCTATCAAGGATTCCACCCACCAAGTTTGGGCCCGATCGGACAAAGTTTGAAATTTTGACCTTTGACCGTGACCTCCGATGACCTTCGAAACTACCCGGTAAACAGCGCACGCCCGATACCCATCTATGTGTGAAATATCGGAACGATGCGTCGAAGAGCGGCGGAACGCATAGCCGGACAGACACACACAGACACACATCTAACGGCTATTATTTTAGTAGTACTAGTGCACCTGCAGCTGTAATGGCCCTGTAGCTATTAGGGTACCATCTGCATGATAGACACACTTTTTGACCCCATATGACCTTTGACCTCGGTTGACCTCAATTTTGTTTCGCACATATATATTCCCCTCATATCAAGGATTCTACCCACCAAGTTTGAGCCCCATAGGACAAAGTTTGAAATCCATGACCTTTGACCTTTGACCTCGGATGACCTCCATATAATGTTTTTCATGCTTCTCTCCACCAAGTTTGAGCCCGATCGGACAAAGTTTGAAATTTTGACCTTTGACCTTGACCTCCGATGACCTTCAAAACCACATGGCCAACATGCTTTTCCCAATACCTATCTATATCCGAAATTTCAGCGCGATGCGTTGAAGCGCGGCGAAACGCATAGCCGGACAGACAGACAGATAGATAGATACACAGATAGACAGATAGACAGATAGACAGATAGAGACCGCTTATTATTTTATTAGTATAGATAGATTTTTTATTCACAGTTTTACCAAATACTCTTAGAAAGATAGTCTTTTGAAATATTCAACAGCAATTTGAAACAGACTTTGAGAATTTAACCTTGGAAATTGGGTCAAGTTGTTTTTGGACCACCATGTACTATGAACTACTTGTGCTCCTCTCAATACTTTAATAATTTCCGTGTTGCGGAAAGGTCCTTTCTATGCTGCAAAAAGCGGAAATAAATTGATTGTTTCTAGCTGTTTCCGTATAAGGTGACTTAAATTTAAATATGTTTGTTGTAAATTTATTTTTTTCACAAACCTTGAATTATTCCAGTATGATTTTTTAGCTTGTTTGAATTTAACACAATGCAGTCATGTTATATTTGCCCAGGAGACGACAATTAATTATGATCAAAGACATGTTAGACGAAACAAAAGAGAGAAAGAGAAAGCCAAGAAGCGTTTAAAGGCCCATTCAGGGATTTGTTCATCCGGTCGATCGTAAAAATCATCAAAATTCAGATTTTGGTACCTTTGTCAGTGTCATAAATATGTAAACACAGCCTGCTAGTGGTTCAACCGAAAGCTGTGTATTTAAGACAAAAATAATGAATTTACATGAATCTGTAATTTAGATACTAACAGTATTAGCTACATGTATTCGAATGGGGCTTCAACTTCGTTAATACTGCTGTTTTGTTTGTTTTTTGCCAAATTTTCATTTCAAAAATACCAAATGACAATTTGAATGACTTATCCTTCACTTTTAAGCAATTTATAAACAATTTCAATTTTTTTACACTTTCGCTGGGATCACTGAATGGGTCTTTAATATGCAACCAGATAATCGGACTGGGAGAATAAGGGGTGGTGTAACAATGTGTAGCCTACTCCGGGGTGGTGAAACAATAAATTGCCTCCTTCTTTTGGCGTACCAATTCAGGCCTTTGCACCAACCTTTTTGACGCGCCAAAAAATCTTTCCCCCACCACCTTTACACATGCAAGATTTTGAGGAACTGAAATTTAAATGTGAGCGCAGCGAGCAGGAAATTATTATTTGAACAATCACGTTCCTAACGTTTTCCTACACCTTTTAGGGCGTAATATAGAAACGGTGCCCTAAACATCTGTGCCAAAAATCGCTCCACCCTCCTTTCGACCTGACAGATTAAAATGCTTGCCCCCTTCTTTTTCCTGCCAAAAAACTTTGACCCCCACTCTATAATTCACCACACCGGGTTACACCACTACCTCTGAAAATCCAAACAAGAATTAGGGGCCGACCTTATGGGAATTTTACGGGATAGCCCCTTTTAGTTTGTGCAATTCCAGTTTGGAAACATATATGGTCAATTCCAGCCAAAGCGGGCCAACATTCTCTCTGGGGGCCATTTTGAAAATGTTTTTCTTTTCAATTCTAGACTTATCAAATGAGACGATCATGTCTAGTGAATCATCAGGTGGAAGTGCCATCGGATTGAAAAATAACTTTTCTTGCTAGACCAAATAAAGTGTTAAATGCGCATATGCATGTTACCCACGAATTCAAGCATTTTTCACCTGTTGTACGCCATAAAATTTCACTTTCTTTAATATCTTTCAATATTTTATGTGTGACTCATATACACTAGAAATCGGTGAAGACTTTGAACGTAAAATCGAATTTTATTACATATATCTACAAAGAAATATTTTGGTTATTACAAATTTTAAGAAAGAACCAGGTGTACAGTTAAGATTGTGTCAATTCTTCGAACTCTTTCCAAAGTGGCTGTCATTTAACATTACTGTATTATTTCGAAAGATTAGAATAAATGCTTCATATAAATATAAAGTTAGATTTTGTATCTCGTCGCAGGAAGAGGATCTCGGATGGATTCGTGGGTAACAGCGTCTGGAAAATAGCAATTCCTATTAATTTTTTTAAATAAAAATAAAAAATACTTTTCCGTATGTCAATAATTCAGGCTGCAATGGCACTAAAATGAATTTTAATCAAAATACAGACTACATGGAATATTTAGAATGGATCATTATGGCATTTTGGGTATAAAAATTTTGAGAATAATTAAGTTGCCAAATTCAAATAGACAGAGCAAACAGTTTTATATTATTATTTTAGTAAAATCATTCCATATTTTCATGCAGCAATATTCTATTAACTCGTGTTTGACAGTTCCTATGAACTAAAACACTATCAATACATTGTTAACTATAATTTAAGTAGGGATTCGTGGGTAACCAAAATGTTCGTGGGTAACACATATTTGAAGGTATGTATTGGTAAGCGGCAAAATAGAAAATATTACAGAAGGTTGGAAACCACCATGCGGTTATTCCTCCATTGTGTTTCAATGATTCCCGTTTCTCTAACCAATTGCATTTACCCCAAAAATGGTAATTTAGGATAATCAATCAAAACTTCATGATACAGCTTCAGTATACCTTCAAGAGGACGTTATTAAACAGGACTGTTTTGGAACCTATTTCGCATGTTTTCAAAATGTTAAGATGCATAAGAAACATATAATTTACGAGTAAATCCTTGGATTCGTGGGTAACGCCGAATTCGTGGGTAAAGCTATAAGTACTATAGTACCGTTTGGGTTTGCGTTTCTTAGGTGTATAAACTGTAAGTACTGTCAACATTATAGCATACCCATGGCTTGAATATGTGCTGATTTAAACTTAAAATAAACAATCTCCTTATTTTTCAAGGTTAGCATCTATTCGGGATTCGTGGGTAACAAAAGTTTAAACCGTCGTAGATTCTTTCTTAAAGCGGTGAACGTATTTTTACGATTTACAATTTTAAGCGCTTGTCAAACTAAATTCAGTGTCCAAAGTTATTAAATGTTAATTTAAGTTATGGCAATTATATTTGCTGGACTCGTGGGTAACAGTTGATACGTGGGTAACGTCAAATTTGATTTTATGGAATTTTATGGGTAAAACGTATTTGCATAAAATAATCACTTGGACCTCAGAATTATAGAACGAAACTTCGTTTCATGATATAGTCTAGTCATTTATGGATTAGTATTCAAAGGTACGCAGCATAACACTGTGGTTCATTTGCAAAATTGAAGCACAAATGTCATTTTGTTTTTACCTAAAACCGAATCAAGTAAATTTTCTTCTAATTATTTCTCAGAAAGGTTCAAAAATTTAGCGGTCCAAAGAGGAGGGGGCTAATACTCAAGCAAACTTCAACAACCCAATCTTAGGGGCTGTGCAATAATTATGAGCCCGGGTAAAATTGGGGGGGGGGAGAAATTTTAGGCGAACCGAAAAGGGGAGCAAGCAATTTTTGGCAAGATGAGAGGGGGGCAAGCGATTTTTGGCACGCATTCTTGGGATGCCTTTTAAATAAAACGCTCTAAAAAGGCTTAGGAAAACTATACGGAAACGCTAACATTTTCCTGCTCGCTGCGCTCGCAACAGGTATAGACTTGGCATGTACAAGGGGGGGCAAATATTTTGGGGGGCCGAGATGGGGGGAAGCAATTTTGGGAGGCCGAGAGGGGGGCAAGCGATTTTTGGCGAGGAGTTTGAAAATTTTACCAACCCCCGATCATAATTATTGCATAGCCCCTTATACTATAAGTGATTTCGCCGAAAATCTATACAATTATCAGACTTGTAGTATTGGGACCCGTCATGAGTACGGGTACGGGTACGGGTCCGAGCCATGAGTACGGGTACGGGTCCCAGACCATGGGTACGGGTACGGGTACGGGTCCCAGGCCATTTGTACGGGTACGGGTACGGGTCCGAAGCCATGAGTACGGGTACGGGTACGGGTCCGGACCCAAAATAGGGTGCGGGTATGGGTACGGGTACGGGTCCGGAGCCATGAGTACGGGTACGGGTACGGAAATTGGGACACGAGTACGGGTACGGGTACGGGTCCCAGTATGGGTACGGGTACGGGCCATGGGTACGGGTACAGATATTGGGACTAGAAACATTGTATGAGTCCCATTATGGGTACATGGGTATAAACAAAGCTATTGTTATTGATTATTGACATTAATTTATTAGCTATTATACCTTGCTGTAAATACACTCTTTGATGTCATTTATATCACAACAAATGAATTAAACTACATTTCGCACCAACAGAATTAGGGAAATTAATTTTGTCATAAGCATATACAACATTTTAATTTGTTGTGTGTGCCATGAGTTGCTGAGACATTTCTATTTGCTAAGAAGTACTTGCATTTACAGAAAATTGTAGAACTGGTTTTGTGGAATTAATCAAGTACAAAAAGAGATTGGTGATGGTCTTAGTGAATCTAAATATTTTGGGATGCAAAAATCATGTAAACTATGTTTGTGTATTGACACACAGACTGTACAATAATAATTTCAACATACATTTAGCAGTGATATAGCATTCAAGTTATTATTCACCTCAAAACATCAACTGGATTTAGTGAAGCCTTTCATGCACATCCACACATCCCAGTACACATCCCAGCACACATCCACCAGATTATCCATTAGCTTAATATAATTATTATCATTAATTATGCACATCTGGATAATTATTAATATTTTGCCTATAAGCTCCAATAAATCATAAATTTCTGTAAACATGGTATGGCAAAGGAACTCTGTATCATTTGACTCAAATACACTCACTGCCCAAGTAGGCCTACATGTGGTGGGAAAATGTAGTTTTTATGTGTGCACTTGTGCTAGGGGAGTGTATTTGGATGGGGAATATTAAAATGATGAATAAAATAATGATATAATAATGATATCAAAACATGATAACTTGAAATTCACCACAAACAACAATTTCTTGAAATTGTTTACTTCCAGTTTGCTATTTTTTTCTGTATCAGTAAGAGTGTGAATGCTACATGTAGTATACATGTATGAGTGGCATACATTGTACAGTAACAGTGTGCATAGGCTGGAGGCTGTCACAATCATGGCAATGTAGGTATCTACCCTGTGTGTAGCATACATGTACACAGGACTAGATTTACCTTTTTCAGGGCCCTGGGCCAGGCTACAATTTAGGGCACTTGCTATCTGGATCCATGCATGTGTTACTCCCCACCCAACCCCATCCATGTAACCTATTGTTTTGATTATGTCTATGATCAGAGGACTCAGTGCATGAGTGGAGTTAACAGGCTTGTGAGAAGTGATAGTAGATCTACTCTCACTTTCTTACATGCATGTAGGCAGGCACTGTCTGGTATGGTACCCGTACCCATGGTACCCGTGTCCACGGGTACGGGTACGGGTCCATGGCCATGAGTACGGGTACGGGTACAGGTCACAGGCCATGAGTACGGGTACGGGTCCCGGGCCATGAGTACGGGTACGGGTACGGGTCCGAGGCCATGGGTACGGGTACGGGTACGGGTCCGAAGCCAAAATAGGGCATGAGTACGGGTACGGGTACGGGTCCGGAGCCATGGGTACGGGTACGGGTACAGAAATTGGGACTCGAGTACGGGTACGGGTACGAGTACGGGTACGGGTACTACAAGTCTGACAATTATCAAAAATCATTCAGAGGTGAATTCTCATTAGGCCTAGCAGTAGAGCAATCTTCTCTATCATATTAGGCCTAGATTATGTTAAAGAATATGCCTATTAACAGTGATTTGCAGTTTGCATATATATGCATAATAGTCATACTGAATTGTAACTTGCGTCCTTATAGCCAATGTTCGTATATAAACATCTCTTTAAAAAGTAACTAACCCCCCTCGAAAAATGGTCATTATTTACAAATCTGTAAAACGCGTTGGAAGCAGAATTGATTTCTGCGCATTTTGACACCTCATTTGATACGATAGTCCAGAAAACAATAAAACACCGGTCAATTTGATGTAGTGAGGTCCAAATTTGAAAGTTAATTTGAAACTTAATTACTAACAATACAAAACACTCAGATATCATTACACAGATTTCTTTCCATTTATACTGAATACAAAATCAATACAATTTACTGCAACTTTTAAATCTTGGGTTACATTGATTTAAGGGATGGGGTATGGACGTTTAGTCAGTATTTTTTGTGGGACATGAGAGCACATCAGGCATATCGAATTGCATTCTGAATACGAAGAATGTCCTTCTAATATCAAATAATTTTGATTTTTTGAAATTCGCGATAGGCGCATTTTATGGCAAATAATTAAAAAATGATATTTTTGATATTTAACAGTCCTCGAAGTAAACTTTATAAATCTAATGATATGTACTTAAAGTGTATGTAGCTGGGAAGAAAAGCCGACGATCAATTGAAAGTTTTAACCTCTCGTATTGAAGATATGGATTTTTTCCCCAAAACACCAACAAAATTAGGTCTTTTTGGGCAAAAATGTATATCAATAATATGGAAGGTCAACATTTTCAATTGATCGTCGGCTTTTCATCCCAGCTACATACACTTTCAGTACATGTCATTAGACTTATAAAGTTTACTTCGAGGACTGTTTTAATATCAAACATTTTAAAAATATCAAATTTTAATAATTTGTCATAAAATTTGTATTATATCGCGAATTTCAAAAAATCCAAATTATTTGATATCAGAAGGACATTCCTCGTATTCATAATGCAATTCGATAGGTCTGGCGTACTCTCAGCTCCAACAAAAAATACGTGAAAACGTCGCTTAACGTTAATATCCCATTCCTTAAACGTAGGCCTACGCTGTGCATGACGTCAATATTTAGTCAATTGCTACAAATGAGGTTTCAAAATGTGCGGAAATCAATTCTGCTTCCAACGCATTTTACATATTGTTAATACAATCGCCCGGTTTTGAATAATGGTCATTATTTAAGGGGGCGGGTTAGTTACTTTTTTTTGAGATGTTTATATACGAACATTGGAACATTGGCTAAGGACGCAAGTTACAATTGGCAAAGATAATCTAGGCCTAATAATAGACAGAATATTGCTCTACTGCTTACCTGAAATGAATGAAGATTGAATATGTTTTCCTGTTTGTCCAGAACTGATGAAGTTAAGCCCCTGGTGTAAACCAAAATGATTGCTCGCTACTCGTTTACACAGCACCTATATAGGGTGGATAACCATGTCCTCATGCAGTTTGATTGGTTGAGCACCCTACGTACTGACCTAATCAAATCAGAGATCCTGGAAGGAAATTCTTTCCAGGATCTGTGATAATATCCCGAAACTTCCTAGCAAACACACAACGTTTTCGACATCATTCGCAAAAGGTTAGAAAAAAGTTGCCAGAAAACGTTTAAATGTCGACATAATAAAGAGTATAAAACGTCTACATAACATTCGAAAACATTTGTTAATAACCTAATGTAAATATTCTAACATAATATTATTTAAGTGTTAACAAAATATTTGGCAAAAAATGTTTGTAAAAAATATTTTACAATAACATTTTAACAACATTTTAAAAATATTGTTGTAGGTGTGTTTTCGTACAAAACGTTTTAAAACGTATCCATGACTTTTATTTAACCCAACATTTTAATGTTATTAAAACGATTTTATCTAAACTAAAACCCAAAAATAACATGTTTATAACGTTTTAAAAACATTTTTGTGTTTGCTGGATTATCAGTACGACGGCAACTTCGTGACCTCTTTTGTTCGACGGGTTGGTGAGCACGGGTTGGTGAGCACGGTGTTAGAGAACAACCAAGAGGTCGATGAAGTCCTATAAAGGAAAGTCCTTTCGTAGGGAGGGAGAGGTGGTCAAAAAATCCTATTACGTTTGTAAAAAAGTAGTTAAAACATCAGTCAAAGTTGATCTTTTAAAGGATTTAACATGTAATTTTAAAATTGTAGTATTTTCTGAAGAACGATATATTGACATTTTACAGTAGTTGCTTCCAAATGATTTCAAATTAGAGTGCAATAATCGCAATTTATAAGTTCATTTTTAAAGCAGCTGTACCGCACTTTGATTCTTTTTATTAGAAAATCCAGCAAGTTCTAATTTTTTTTCGTGCCAAAAAAAAAGGTATAAAGAAAAGTATTTTATAATTAAATTAGAATATCTGTTTCTTCCATAAACGTGATCAATATCATATTGTCGCACCTCCTCAACAACCCCATCCACCATTCACAAGTGTTTCATAGCATAGGTCCTACAGCGATAATCTTTCTGGGTTTGGAATGTCTCCCTCTATATATAATATCCCAGGAACAACCCATGGCGCTGAGTTTATACTTACTGGTCGCTTAAGATTATTGCGATTTCAACTGCGAGACAGGACTAGAAGCTTTTGTTATTGTAGGAAAGTGCTTTTACTTGATTGATTGCTAATCAATAACTCACAGCTTGGCGACTGATTGTAGATCACTATAAATCGGATGTACTGTTGACCCCGCAATTACGGTTAAGAATACTAGACATACACCGGTTAGTCCATGCTAAGCCAAATAAAAAAAATCATTTGTTGTACGCCCACCTCCTTCCTCACTTTCTGGGATCAGTCTATATTTTTTCATTTTTCAATTTTCATATTACATTAAAAGGTTTCAATACATGAGTGAAATGTTAATGCGTATAAACAAGATTAGGGTAGGTGCCGGTAATATGGGACAGCAGGTAATATGGGACACCTGTTTTCATTTTAACAAAAAGTAGCTTAGAGAAGGTAAACACTTTAAGTTGATTTGTTAAGTGTTTAGAGACATCAATTGTGCTTCTAGAAATGCAGTTTTGGAGTCTGTGTATCAAACTCTCGGAAATCAATGCCAAAAAAGAGTGAAATTGCCAAAAAAATTATGTCGTTTTTTTTGGCCTGATATAAAATCAATGACGTCACATTTTATGATTGTGTATCCAAAAACTCTGGTACTGAGGGGGCATTTGTCATTTTTTATTATCTTTAGGTGATGGGTTAAGCTTATCAGCAGGTAAAATTCCACTGACAAGTGGCACTTTCCTTTTATAAATGATTATTTTCTCTGATTTTCAACTGAATGGGTGCAGGTAATATGGGACACATAGGAAATTGTGTGCATTGTCAATGCGAAAAGCAAAACTATTTAGAAAATTGAATTTTCTTGTAGAAATTTGCATTTAACATTCAAAATCATGTAACAAAAATGTTTTTAGAACAAAAGAGTGATTTTCTGAACTTTTTGATTTTCACCATAGAGATAACACAGTGTCCCATAATTACCTGCACATGCAGGTAATATGGGACACTTGACAATGACGTCATTTTGACGTCATAGCGTCCAAACAAACATAAAAACAAGGTAACATTGCCTGTTTTATTAATCTTAAAGGACAGGTTGTTCATCATAACAATCTCTTGTGGGCATATCTTCTTTAGTTTTTATGCAAATAAGCTAAACGTCCTTAATGGTCCCATATTACCTGCAGGTACCCTATTAGTCAGCATGAATCACTTGCTAGTGTTTTTGTGGAACTCTAAGGGATCTTACCCCTCATTAATGATGGTTTCGTCGTTTTCATGGCATATGCTGAAATGCTCGAAAACTGCTAGCAATGTCAATTTTACATGAAAACTGCTTTATTTGGTCAATTCAGCAAAAAAACAAAAACAAAAATCAACAGCCCCCTCCCTCCTCACTTTTCCAACTGGGATGCGAAACGGATTAAAAAAATTTTGTGGCCATATAGCCGGGTGCTATGTTGGTATGTTATCAGACCAAAAGGATGTATGCTACGTGTCGGATGTATGTACTGTACTTCTTTTGTCGTGTTACAATAATCGTGATAAAAAGTCACGAACATTTCTTTTAAAATTAGAGATAACACGCATTCTGCTGTTTTGCTTTTTTGAACAAGAACTATTGTGTGAGCAAAATAACACGGACAGTTTTTTCTTTCGGGTGGTAGAATTGGTTGTAAATTGACAGATTTACCGAGGTTTTTGTAATTTTTGTTTCCATAAAATGTTACTAGAAAAATGCCAAAAATATCACATTTTTGGCCAGTAAATTTTAATTTTTTTCTGCCTATAAATTAGTTTCGACTTTAAAGTAAACATATATATGGGACATATCATATTTCATTGAGGTGTTCTATGAATGCAACCTTCGCAAAGATCATGGTGCGTCACAACAAATTCCCAAAAATATGGCCACTTGCATGATTTATTTAGGTATTTACGTTTAAAACGATCCCTGCAGCATAGTCTTTACCCAAGACGAAAATTTAAAGTGTGCGCTGAATTTATGCGTGACCCTATCATAATTATAGGGTGCTTGCACGGAAGGTCATTCGTTCAAATCATCCTCCAGACACGCTCCAGAAGACATGCAAATGCATGGAGTACAATACCAATTGCCTGTTTAACTGGTATTGATCAAAGTAATTCTTTTGTACTCCATGCATTTGCATATCTTCTGGAGCGTGTCTGGATGATGATTTGAACTAATGACTTTTCGTGCAAGCACTCTATATTCGGGATCACAGCGGCCTTCGCCGTCCAGCCAAAGTGTTTTTAAAATGCATAAAAACAACTTGGTTTTAATGCTAATTATTGCATGTTCCAAGGAAGTCTGATTATCATTATAAAATAGCCGAGTGGGCGGGTTTTCGCTGAAATATTTTTGTGTAAAAACTGCAGCATTCTATTTATAAAGGAATATATGAATATTAACTGCACAACATGTAGAACGATTCGTGATACCCAATTGTGGTACAGTTGGTGTTGTTTAGCAGGGGGAGAATTTTATTTCAATTTTATATACGTCAAAATATTTTTGAATTTACTGAAAATAAACGCTCAAAAATGATGAAAAATCTAATGTAATTTTTACATAGAACCCCGATAAAGATTACTGTGTCGTTTTTATGGTAATCTAATCTTCTATTTTCTAAAAAACATCTTGGGGGTTCTATGTGAAAATCTTGAATAAACTGGGGGAAAACCCAACGTCTATACTCCGGGGACTATAGGCCTACAAGAAAATGGCAGATTCCCTATAGGCCTACATTGTACGGACCGATATATCAATACCATGATGCACGATGCAGTCAAAGTTGATCTATTGTGCTCAGCACAATACACGCCGAGAATACACGTATTGTTGTATTTCTATTCTATATCCAGAAATGTTGGAGTTGCCTATAAGCTATATGTTTAAAATTCAATATGGCTACCAGCAACTCATGTGGTACAATGGATTAGCGCGCTGGACTTGGCGATACTGTATGCAGCTGCGGCGTATGTTCGAGTCCCACCTCTGCCAACTGAAATTCACTTTTTTTTTTCACTTTCATATTTGGGAAATGGGACTGGGTGAATTTATGTGTGATTCGGGATCATATTCTTTAGGATAGGTGCTTTTAAATCGGAAAGATAATATGACAAGTTTTTGAGTTGAAATGCCAATAGGCCATTTTTTCCCGGGAATTTTCTAAATCCGGGTGGTGTCGCGTAAGCCGGAAATTAATCTTTTCTAAAACAAGAGAGACTTGTGCCAGTCTAGGGAGTGTTCATAAATACTTTGGTGGGGGAGGGGATGGTTGGAAAAGTTGGAACCTCGGACGTCAAATTTTTTTGATCCCCCCTAAAAAAGGTGGATTTTTTTATTCCCCTTTTATGGTCTAAAATTTTTGATCCCCCTTCATGTCCTAAAAAGAAACCAAAATATACATCACTAACAGTAGCATATAGATTTCTTTTTGGGGTTGGAGAAAATTTCTTAAATTCTAGTGAATGCAGCACCTTTTGCCGACAAAATAAGTTTATGGTACAAATGCGCGCGAAGGGCGCAAAAAATTGCTATATTGAAGCTAAACTGGTGAATATATAGTACAAAACCGGAAATAATTTGCGCGAAGCGCAAAAAATTGGCACTTTTTAGTTTAAAATTAATAATAATAACAATAATAATAATATTAAATAAATATTAAAACTTTAAAACTTAATGTTATAAAGTTAAAATATTCCCACTTTTATGTTAAATCATTGGCCATTTATTTATATAGCCTATAGTATAAAAGATACCACATAATCTACATTTTAATGTGAAAGTCTGAAAGACCATAGTTGAACCAGAGAAGGTGAGATTTTGAACATATATAGTTCAAAATTTAATAAAACAATATAAAATAATAACAATACTATTCAATGTTGCTACACTAAATATATGAAAATAAATAAAACGTATTACTAAAATGAAGCAACCTTCTCAGCAAACACAAAACATTTTCGAGATCATTCGCAAACGGTTAGAAAAGGTTGTCAGAAACTGTTTAAATGTCGGGTTATATAAAGGGCATACAGACGATATATAAAACGTTTTTCATAACATTCAAAAATATTCTAACATTATGTTATTTAAGTGTTGACAAAATATTTCACAAAAGAAATGTTTGGAAATTTTTATTAAAAATAACATTTTGAAAACATTTTAAAAATATTGTTGTTGTGTGTTTTCATAACAAAACATTTTAAAACGTTTTAATGACTTTGGTATAATCCGACATTTAAAGGGGCATTTCGTGATCCACAGCATCATCTCCCCACATTTTTCAAAAAAAAGTTGAGACTTTTACATAATGTTTATGTACAAAAAAAATTCTTGCAGATTAATTCGTTTAGCAAAGATATGAATTTCATTATGGTATACCAGAACGAAATTACAACACAGTCTATGGAGCAGTATAATCATGCATAACTCGCAAACGCAAAATTGGAATCAACTGAAATTTTGGGAATAAGCTTTTTTCGTGGATATCTATACTGAAAATTGTCATAAAAAGAGGATCATCAGTGCTATGATCACGAAATACTCCTTTAATGTTATTAAAAGGTTTTTACCAAAACCAAAACCCAAAATACAACCTGCTTCCAACGTTTTAAAAATTAATGTTTTGTGTTCGCTGGGTTAGGGCCTACTACAAAAATGTATTTGTATAAATTGGAAAACACTTCAGATTTATTGTCCTGCTTTTTTAACCAAAAAATAAATAAAATAATAATAATAATAATTTCATTGTAGGCTGAAAAAGTTTCTCTCTCAGCCTATACCAACCGCGTGCAGTTAGGCCTATATGGCGTTTTAATTGAATTTAGGGCCTACAAATATCGCAAAGCGCATTTTAATATAACATTTTTCTGCTAAATTGGATTGGTAGGCTATTGTTTTGTTAAAATAATTACACAAAAACAAATGATACGAGAAGCAATATTGTATAAATAAAGACAAAATGACAAACGTTTTCAACTGAGTGTTTTTAAGTTATTTGACAAGTTTATAATATTCATCATGTTCATGCTGTTTGTGTGGCCTATAAGATGTTGCGAAATGATATAGGCCTAGGCCTATATTTAACATGTTAAATTAGGCCTATGATAAAAAAAATGTTTATAATTTCTTTAATTTAAAACAAAATCCTATACATTATAGTATATAATATTATCATCGTTTAATTATAATTATTATTTCGTTGTTATTTTTTAAATCGTAATCATAAAGAATAAATTAAGTCATGACATCCTGCTGCTGAATCATACTATCAGATATCTGACTTTTGCAGTTCGGAGTTTGATCATGCTAATTATCGATTATCATGTCATCATTTTTAAGAGCTATTCAGCTATGATAGGCCTACATGTATGTTTCCAGTGCGTAAATTCTTATCCATGACAATCGTCGAACGATTTTACTTTGTATGAACTTTGAACTTTATTAAATCCTATGGTACCGGTATCTGATTTGTTGAGCCAGTCCCATAATCGTTGCTATGCATTGTTACAATGCAGGCAGACGCAAAACTGCTGATAGCCTATAATGTTGGCAACGTCGAATTTGCGACGGCGTTTTACAATATACTTTAATACAATCACCACCATGCGTACTCATTCTCAGAATCACGTATTGACTTTATCCCTTTTTACATCAAGCGCACGTCCTTTTTCAGGTTGGATAGTAGCTGGATTTTGATTGGTTCACATGCCTTGAGGTCATCGCGAGATGGCGTGTTTCTCACAAGCAGCCTAAAAAGTTTATTACGGGACGCTAAAGACGTGCATTATAGCAACGGCCCTGTATCCTATATGAATACGGGTTGGAATTTTCGATATTTGATACTTACGTTAGAGGGGAGGGGGAGGGGGATGAGGAGGGAGGAGATCTTTTGGGTTGTTCCCTTAAATAACACAATGATGAAAATTTAACCGGCAAACGCGTTTTAACAAAATAACTCCAGAAATGGGAGACACGGCCACAGGTCGTTTGTTGCCTAAATAAAATTGCATGTCGCGATCACAAAAATATTCGTATACTCGAGCAAGAAAAAAGCGCCAAACTCAAACATTGGTGTTATGTTAAATATTAACTAAAGTTTCATGAAATTTGGTTGCGGTATATTCCTAGTCGTATATTGAATATGTTGAAATGATGATCTCTGCGCGTGACTCCTGTCACGTGACGTACTATACGGCTGATTTTTTTTCCAATAAAAAATTTCCATTGTCAATTGTCCATTGTTGGTTAGTTACCTTGGAAATATACTTTCTATGTTCAAACAATTATAAAGTCGGCATAAAAGTTAATATTGAAAAATTAAGATCATGTTAATTCATTCCAGAAAAAGCACACGACTGAGCCACTGAATAATCAGAATAACTTTGCTATAAGGGGTGGGGCAATTTATTTTTAAATTGAGGAGAAATGGGAGGATTCTGTTATGTTGATCACAGGTACAAAATTGATGACCAAACTCTATAGTTTTATTTTTGAGCATGATCACTTCTGTAAGGTCATGGTAAATTGATGTTGCATTTTAGCTCACGCACTTATTTTGTACCCACTATTTCACACATTTCCCGTGCGTTGATTTCCCCATTACGTTTTGCTGGTATGTTGAACAGAGTCAGTTGTCGACGCAACAATTTGCCGAACACACCATAGACTGTCCCCGGAGACTGTCCCACAGTCTCGGTTCCATATCTGGGGAAATACTTAGAACTAAAACCACCTTCTCCTTCACTCCACAGATTAATATAAAGTGGCAAGTTTTCCGTGATTTAAATCACCGAATTCCGCGATTTTCCGTGCGTGATTTTAAATACTAAATTCCGCTAAAAATCGGGGTAAAAAGAAGTTACTTGCGTTATCTTTTTAGTTGTTTTAAGCCTGATATCTTTGAAGACGGACTTCATTTTCATTATTTTTACCTCACATTCTCATTACTTTTTCTTCATTTTTATTTTTCTCAAAGAAAAACGCGTTTTCCGCGAATTTCCGTGTTTTCCGTTTTTTTCTTAAATTCCGTGAATTTGTACGTTTTTCCGTGACACGGAAAACTTGCCACTTTAGATCCTTACTGCAGTGCCAGCAGCAAAGTTATAGTGCCCCTGGAACACTGTGTGTCGACGAAAACTCAATTAATCTACAGACCAACTTGTTTATTTTTTATAATAGCTCTCCTAATCCGAGACTGTTACACTTTGAATAGAAAAGTCCCTTCCAATTAATTATCAAGCTACGTATCGGGTTTATTTAATGTTATATAATCTACATTACCAGTCGTTCTCCATGGACCCGAGGAGGGTCTAAACACACCACGAACGCAATAAGTGCAATAGACTATGCCATATTATTTATTTATTTATTTTTTATTTTTATAGTCGATTTTTGATAAATAAAAGCATGTTATTAATCATGATGAAAGCATTCAGTTGAACTCGAAATTATACTGATATTTATTACATCAAAATACTAGACATAAAATTGTGAAGAAAAAGTTTATATAATTAGAGACATTGCGATTTCCAAACGTATCTGACGTACGTCGATCAATTCAATACCATTCATCTGTATCGAAGCGAGGTCACGTATTTAGCTATTTTTGAAGATATTCCACGTGCGAAATCGACTAGATACATCGTTGAAAATGCACAAAATTTTTCCATAATTTCACAATGTTAAAGACAGTCAAAGATAATGAACATACGAAGGAAAGTATAATTATTATTATGATCCTTTTTGTTTGTAACAAATCATTATAATAAAGGCACAGCGATGTGTTAAAAATAGACTACATTTAAATGCAATATTCATACGCAGAGATTACCCATTGAAATGTGTGTGATACTTTGCGTACAAAAAATGACATTGCGATTTCCCATTTTGGATTCCAACGTAGAATAAAACGCAGATGCTACGTGGAAATATGCTGATTTTACCTCATGTCTAAGTCCATGCAACGCGCCCAATTTTCAGGACGAAAAAGTATCATTTTGAAAGTAAAGTCATGACGTATTCTACCAACATATATGTTTTGGGGCAACTATAATATTTGGGGAGCAAAAAAAAACCCAATTAAGTTTAATCAGCATGTAGGTCAAAATTTTAGTCAAAATCAAAAGCGGCCTGTTTGAATTAGGCAGAGACTCAGCTTACTGTTATCTTTTCAATCACTATGCCCTCTATCGACCTAGATTAGATTAGATCAAATATTATAGTCTTTATTCCATCTGACTCGTTCTCCTTCGTGACGAATGAGCACAATGAGTTTGGAACCGAGACTAGCAATATTTAACACCGTATTAACGTACGTAAAAACGTACGTGAAAACGTATGTTCCACGTGCTGCTTTTGGAACATCGCAATCTCTCTATTAGCATGATTAGTGACAGTAAAAGTAAAGTGTACGCATCATGCAGTTATTGTTAACTACATGTATGCACACAACACAGGGGCACTCACATATTTTGAAGATTGGCGTCATAAAACCGTCATAGGTACAAATTTAGTACTTTCTGTCAATCAATTATGGCTTATTCTCTACATGTCAATCTTTAAATAATTGCCATAGTCCTTATAATAACGGTACTCCGCATTGATGAGTAAATGACAGCAAACAGCTGCAAACCAGTGAAAAATATCCCAAAACTCGGTCAGTGGTGGGGCCGCGTTCGTACATGTCAATAGAG
Source organism: Amphiura filiformis (assembly GCF_039555335.1). Classification (NCBI taxonomy): domain Eukaryota; kingdom Metazoa; phylum Echinodermata; class Ophiuroidea; order Amphilepidida; family Amphiuridae; genus Amphiura; species Amphiura filiformis. Next base: position 21,686,610 of record NC_092645.1, read on the forward strand.
TCATTATCGATTGGATTACTCGTCCGTAGCGGACAATTCGGTCGCTCATTGGATTAATATTATCAGGTGGTAATAAATTTGCATTGGACAATAGATTACTATATAATGGTTTAGTACTGCATATCGGTTTAATCTTCAATAAGCGGGTTTATGGCTGGAAAGGTCACGGTGAATTCGCCGTGGACGTAAGTGCACTATGGTAGGCTTATATTATTGAATGCAACATATCATAATGTCATAATTATATTGGCACTTCAATACTGAACAATTCTGATTTTAGAATCTACGAGTTAAAAATCCACTTGGGAAGCTAACAAACAGAGGGGGTACGGTAACTGAAAAGATCAGTCGTGACAATCTATCAAATGTGCACACATTAATTAAATCAGAGCTTAAATACAATATTCAGAGAAAACACAATGGGCAAGTGGACTACGGAGTAGTCTATAAGTGCAAAAAAGAGGTCTGAGGTAACAATTGCTCTGCGCATATTTGAAGAGAAATGGTTTTTTTTTTATCTTTGTAGCATGAAAGCTGCATATCATGACGAAATAGCTTGACATTTAAATTGTTTGTTTGATTTTTTTGATTGCGTTGTATAAAAATTGCTTAACAAATGTGTGCGTATACTGAGTGGTTCTCATTCTCTATCGAACTCGCTATTGCAAATGATGATGCGACGCGACAGCCAGTAGGCCTTCGCTAGGAAAAAAGTTATTTGACCTTTGATTTAAAACTATCGTCACGTTTTTAATTTAATACAATTTTGAATAGTTTTTTTCACCAAATACTCTTTAAAAGATGTTCTTTACGAATATGTAAAAACAATTTGAAGCAGACGTTTCAATTTTGAGATATGAACCTTTTCAATTGGGTAAAGTTGTTTTTGGGCCACCCTGTATTTGGTTTATTCAGAGCATGTGTTATCTTACGATCAGACTACAATCTTAGAAATTATTGTTCGAACACTTTAAGGGATCTAAAATGAGCGTTTATTGCGTTTCGACAGTATTTTTTTGTGGGACATGAGAGCACCTCAGACCTATCGAATTGCATTCTGAATACGAAGCATGTCTTTCTGATATCAAATAATTTTCATTGTTTGAAAATCACAATATAATACAAATTTTATGACAAATTATAAAAATTTGATATTTTTCAAATTTTTGATATATAACAGTCCTCGAAGTAAATTATATAAATCTAATGATATATTCTTAAAGTGTATGTAGGGGAGGAAAGCCGAGTCAATTGAAAATTTTGACCTTTCATATTGAAGATATGTATTTTTTTCCCAAAAAGACCTAATTTTTGTTGGTGTTTTGGGGAAAAAATCCATATCTTCAATACGAAAGATCAAAATTTTCAATTGATCGTCGGCTTTTCATCCCGCCTACATACACTTTAAGTATAAATCATCAGATTTATAAAGTTTACTTCAAGTACTGTTAAATATCAAAAATATCAATTTTTAATGATTTGCCATAAAATGTGTATCAAATTGCGAATTTCAAAAAATCAAAATTATTTGATATCAGAATGACATTCTTCGTATTCAGAATGCAATTCGATATGTCTGATGTTCTCTAATGTCCCAAAATAAATACTGTCCCAACGTTCATACCCCAGCCCTTAAAGGCCTTATTGGAAATGGTCCCCTTCTACCCCCGTACAAAGTTGGTATGCCCAATATGCTCATCTTCACCATATCTTCTCCCAACATTGATTGGTGGGGAAAGGGGAGGGGGTATGCTTTTAAGCATAAAAAGATTTAAAAGATGAACATTGAGAGAACTCTATTATAATTCTTAGTTTCCAGTGACTCATATAGCGTGTGCACTATACCAAGAAGATCATGGGAATTACAGTGGGTGTTCGAACACATTTTTTCCGGGATTGTAGTCGAGTCAAGAGTGATCTAAGTTTGTCATTTCTGGTCCTTACGCTCAGTTGTTTACATAAGTACAATTATATACATAAACATTTTCCAGGGCAATCTGGCCTAGATAATACAAGTATTACTTTAATACTTTTACTCTGAGACTATACCTCTCAGTTTTACTGTAACAATTGCTGAACTCATTAAGTAGTAGGGTATATTATAGCTGTCTTGCTTGGCACGAAAGGAGCAATAGCCTAGCAAGAGGTTTCTGGATTATGCCAGCAAATCTTGCCTGGCTATATGTGACGTGTCATGTCAAAAGGAGACACTTTTGGGCAGGTTATCAATTTTGAGGTTTTTACATATCTTAAATAAAGAGATATTTTGCTCCACAACACCGTTTTCCCCAATGAAATCGGACATTCCTAAGCGAAGATATTGAGTTCGTAAGTTATGGTATTATAAAATTGCAAATTGAGATATCGGCCATTAAAAATATTATTGACAATGTTGAGAGTAGCAATTATCTTGAAAAATGTCTCTAAAATACAAGATGTCAGTTATATTCCGGTCTGAAACTATCAGACAATATTCTAAACATTAATAACATTACAATCTCGCAACAAACCCAAATTGTGAAAAATTTACCATCGGGCAGATTTTTGGCTATTTCTCCATTTACGATCCTTCCCAAAAGTGTCTCCTTTTGACATGACACGTCACATATAGTGGTTGCTGCATGAGGTAATTCATTCATTCATTCATTTATTATTTTCACTCATCAAATTACAAAAAAGCTAGAATACATACAAAATAATAATATAAGTGAGAGTGAAGGAATCACAGGAAAGGCCAAGGAGAGGCCTGAAAATCTGTGATCTTGATTGGTTAATTCATCATTTGACATGACAGCAGACTGTCACTTCAATGAAGTAACAGTAAGCTGTCATATCTTGATATGAATTAACCTAAATACATGAAAATAACAGTTAACAATAGTAAATAAGAAAATGCACAACACAAATAATATAATATATAAATAATATCCAATTTGGTTATATAAACCAGATACAATAAGAGTTAATAGTAACATTACTCGTTGACTGCCGATAAAACGCCCAATAAAGACTTAGTCACCGGACCGCGCCGGCCAGTTAAAGTACATGCCCTATCACACCACTCCACACCATACATAAATTCTCCCAGTCACATTTCCCAAATATGAAATTAAAAAAGTCAAATTTTAATTTACTTCTTTTAAAGTTTGGCAGAGGCGGGGTTCGAACTCACGGCGCAACGCTTAGTACTCTATGAGCCTAGCGCCTTAGACCACTAGGCCACTTGTCTTCTTGTTATTCAGCTGAAACTTATTTAAAAAATATAATCGCAACTTCAACATAGGCCTACCACGTGACAAGCAAAGGCAGAAAACGTATTATATTTTGGAATTTTATCTGCTTAAAACATTAATGTGTATTATAATAGAGCTACCATTATTTATATTGTTGAATTCTCCAGCGCATAGAGACAATTAATACGAGCGTCCTATGATACATACACAATACATAAAATCGATTTTGATCTTCGGCATTACTCGGTGACCTCCGATAAAACGCCCAATAACGCCGGTCAGTTAAAAAAATGCTTAAGTACATGCCCTATTGAGATAAGCAATCCTTTTGTGATATGTCCATTCATCCATATAATAATAGCAATCAGATTTTTGGATGGATGTTTTACACAGTGATTGGAGAAGAAGCTATGTAAATAATCAAAAGTACATGTTTACAAATTGACAAGGACAACTCCTTTTGTCAAAATTGTTTTCACCTATTGCTCAGTATGTTAATTAATCCGATTAATTACGTAATTTCGCCAGCGTATGATATATCAGTACTAATATGTAGGCCCAAGGAGGTTAGATATAGAAAGAAGAGGAAATAGATTACGTATCGCATATTGGTCCTTTGTGCCTATTAGAGTTTCCGCCAAGGGGAGGAAGAAAAAAGGAAGGAGGGGGGGGGAAGGAGGGAGGGAGAGGGAGACCGATGGAGTCACAGGGCTCTAAATTACATAGGCGTAGATCGGGGGGGGGGGGATAAATGCCACAATATTTTGCCAGGGGGATGGTCAATATAATCACCCCCCAATATTGACGCCTGTGTATTGGTTTGTGTCGAAATTAACCTCATATTTGGCCATTTTATAGCCACAGAATGCCATTTTTAGCGCTTTGCGCGAATTTATTCCACTTTTGTCCCATATTTCACCAGTTTAGTTTCAATAGGCCTATGCTAAAATTTTCGCGCGCATTTGTACCATAAGGTTCACTGTACTGGGTACTTTAAAAAAATCCTAACCTAACCTAAAACATAACTTTAACCCTTAGATTGGAGCTCTACTAGAAGTAAAAATATAGATAGTGAACGAATTTAGTATTTCTATATCTATGTGAGAATGATACAATAGAGGCCCTGCATGAAATTATTGATTGGCTCCAAACAAAGGTTTTCAACCGGTGTCCTTCACCGTAGTTATGGCGGAGTGCAGTCCATTCAATCAAATGTTGTCATCAACCTATTTGATCGTAGTGCAGGATTATGTGTGTGAGACGAACTGTCACGGTAGATTGCAATCATGCTTTTGTTGAATGCATTTGAGTAGTCCGCGCCATATTTACGGGATGATACGTCGCATGCAAGGCCTCTATATGACATGATGAACATAGTCATTGATGCATCAGTTTTAAAATAGACTAGGCGGTTACCCATATTTGGCGGTTCTCGGCTGGGCGCGATTACCAGGCTGATGGTGACATGCCCATATGACAATTTTTACTAATTTGACCTCAGATGACCCCAGGGTGACATTGGATGACCCCAAAATGACCTAAACTTATAACTCTAAATGTTGACTGTACCTACCAAGTTTCATGCCCATATATGAGCTTTTACTAATTTGACCTCAGATGACCCGTGGTGACCTTGGATGACCCCAAAATGACCTTCAAAAATGCTGCTTTAAATGTTGACTGTACCTACCAAGTTTCATGCCCATACGACACTTTTTAGTAATTTGACCTTAGATGACCCCTGGGAGGGGACCCCGTGGTCGGATGACTTAACGAACATAGACATCTTCTTGCCAGGACAGAACTACACCCACCCACCGAGTTTGAGTCCCGTACACAGAGGTCGGTATACACAAGAGTCGCATTAGTTTACATGTTCACGTAACCGCCTCAACTCATTTGCATAGGTTTGGAGGTGGGCTGATCGTATTTTGATTCGTCGAACACCTAATTTGCATAGGTTTGGAGGTTTCCATATTTGGGTTTACCTAACGACCCGGACGTTGTTTACATCATGACGTCATTAGAGCTGGTCACTTCGTCAAACATCCGACGAACGAACGTTTGCAGTTTTCTTTTTATTACTGTTATATCGTGAAATACCATATAGCTGAGGTGTTAGTCCAATATGCATAGGAAAATATTTCTGGCGATGACCCATGTTCACATTGGCTAAATAAGCTGTATTTTCGCTGGAAAGGGGCCGGGACGAGTCGGCCATTTTGTTTGCAAAAGGCATGTTCTTCTCCCGCGTTACCCGGAAGTGGCAGCACCAGAACAAATGACGTCATTTCTGGATTTCAGCCGGAACGGTTACGTTCACTGCCGTGCATCAGTATAGGCATCAGCTTATCTAGGTTTTACTAAAGTAAAACATCTTTGGTCCCGTACGACCTAGTTTCATGCCCATATGACAGTTTTTAGTCATTTGACCTCAAATGACCCCTGGGAGGGGGCCCCGGGGTTGGATGACTTAACGAACATAAACTTCTTCTTGCCAGGACAGAGCTACACCCACCCACCGAGTTTGAGCCCCGTACGACCTACGGCGGCCTCACATTAGCAGTCACAGACAAAACCTAAATCTACAGAATATATCCATTACTCGTCGATACTCGAAAGAGCTCAAAATAAATAACTTAGAAAATTTTCTTGATGTCCTTTAACATGTTTTCATAGTTAACCATCGTTAGCCATGGATATCTATCATGAGAACTGACCGGTGACTAAGTCCGATTTATTGGGACGTTTATCGGCAGTCAACGAGTAATGTTTGCATAAGATGTTTCTTAAATACATGGCGGAATTGATTAATCGATGATGAACTTTTAATGCTGTTATCAACATTATTCCATAACTTAAGCAGTATTCAGACTTTTTATTGTACGTACAATATTGTATGCAACATATCTACGTTGTTTAATCTATTGCCATTCTATTTGCAGTAATGTTTAAGTTCTAACGAATGTTTGATGACGTAAAATCGATAATATATTTCTACTAGATATTACATGTAACATATTATCGATTTTTCGTCATCAAACATTCGTTAGAACTTAAACATTACTGGAAATAGAATGGCAATAGATTAAATAACGTAGATATGTTGCATACAATATTGTACGTACAATACTCGGAGTCTGTGGAGCGCTTTAGTAGCTGCATATTTAATAGATTAATCAGTAATTACCTGAGATATTTGCTAGCTATTGTTATGAGGATTTGCTGAATTACCTATTGTGGCAAGGATTTGCCTAGCAAAAGATTTGCTTAACTATAGCACCTCAGCAAGTACTCCAACAAGCAACTATTATTATGCAAAATATTTGCCCTAGCACATATAGATCAAAAGTAAAGGCGGTTTCAATCTTTTTTTAATTCAAAAATTTCAGAAATGTAAATTTTCATGACCATATTTGGAATCAGCATGATAAATGCAGTAACATGAGTACAAACAAGCCTTATTGGTTTGGTAGTTCTTAAGATGGCTCTTGATATTTTGAGAAAATATTTCAAAACTTGAACTCTTCCGTTGAAGCGCTTGACTAGACTAACATTAACAATACATTTTACTTTTTTGAACCTGATGTATTAGGCCTACAAGCTTATTTGCCATCAACTTGACAAGGCCCCTATACTTGGAAGAAATCAACTAGGTAATTCCCACCCTCAAGTGCTTAGGTTAAGGTTATACCACTGTCACACCAATTTTATAAAACTTAATCTTAATTCTGACAAAATGTTGTCATTTGTCGCTCTACGTATATAAATAGGTATTATGTGTAAGTATTGAATAGAGAGTACCAGAGGAAGGTATTATTTTCAATTGGTCCTTCAATTGTTTCCTATAGTTTGCGGAACAATTCAGGAATTAAAAAAACAGGATCTAGAAGTAAAGTTGGCACACACAGGATGACAGAGAAAGTAAAGTCCCGATTATGCCAATTCCGTAAATTAGCACACATTTTAAGAGTAAATTTGTATTTTTATTTCCTTGTATATCTTGGTAGTATATACCTATAAATACCGGTACCCATTACCCATCCGGTTAATTAATTTACACACAAAAACAAATTACCAGCATATCAGGCACTTATCAATGCAAGGTTATAAACATCCGCCAGTTCTTGTTTAAGCTTCTTCCTGGGATTTTTTTAAATTTCAGATTGATGGGGGGGCATGTGCCCACCGCGCTACGTCAGGGGGATGGGCATTTTGAGGGGAACCTTTTTTTTTTTTTGGGGGGGGTCTTGAGGGGTGAACCTGGGGAACACGAAATTTTTCGTTGACCAGGAGGGGGGATTGTTAAATTTTAAATGGAGAAATTCGGGAAAAACAAGACCGGGGGGTAAAATTAAAAAAAAAAATTTTAGGCCTATCACTTTTTTCATTTATTCATCTATTTATTTGCTATTTTATATTTATTTATTATTTTACTTATATTACTTAAATTTCACTTAATATAGATTTTATTTAAATTTATTTATTTATTTGTTTGTTATTTCACTTCTTCATTTTAAATAAATTGTAATTTAGATCTTTCCATTTTAAGCATGTTAAGGGTGTTGTTATTTTAATATTGATAAAATATATTTAATTTTTAATTAATAAATTTTATAGGCCAATATATATTTATTGCATTTATTTATCAATATTATTTTACTTATATTCACTTACTACTATTAGGTGAGGCGAGGTGAGGTGACTTATGTATGTATTTATGTATCTATTTATTTGTTTATTTACTTTAATATTATACTTATTTCATTCATTCATTTTTTCCCTGCAAATTCTTCATGTTATCAATATCATATCCAAAGTAGGCTAGTATTAGGCCTATATACATTGTAGTTATTGATTCATTGATATCACTATCAATATTACATATCAATAAGCTTGGACTCTTTGGAAAATGTTGTCAGATATAAATCCCCTATAATCCAATGCAATAATAATAGGACGCAATGCTGTCTTAAACCGCAAAAAACAGCCACATGGTGATGACAGAAACTCTTATCGGTAAACTCGTCTTTCTTGGGAACTCTACATTCCTTTACTCAGTGTGAGTTTAGGCCTTGCTTGTCAAATGATAATCGATATTATACCGATACATCGATCTAGAGGAAAACAACTTTTCAGGCCTGAACTTTTGGTGCGACGCGATGTTGTGTAGATTTTTAAGCTTATTTAAATAATGGAGGGGACAGCTGGAGACCTTATTTCTTTACCTGATGAATTACTTATTAAGATATTTAACTTCTTGAATTATGATGATTTGTGCCGGTACGTAATAAAAAAAGGGTAACAAACATTAAATTAAGCTTCCATGGATATGCGCATGTCACCATGATGGCTGTTGAATTCAACAGTCATGACATAATTATAATAAATAATTAACTTAGTTTGCCTTTCAACCGCTTTGACTTGCTCGAGAAGTCTAGCCATGATGAATTTGCTCACCGATAGCTTCACATTCTAGGCTAGAGACCATTGCATTCAAAATCTAGTCGGATTTCTAGTCTTTACATGACAGCCGATTGCTTGCTTGAGAACTCTAGCTTCAATTTGCACCACGATAGTTACGCATTGAAGCTAGAGCTTTTCGATCGGACAGCGGTGCAATTTTTTGCACTGGTGCTTTTATTCTGTTGATGTTGAAATTTGAATGAAATCTGTATCTTGACTTTTGAGCAAGTGTAATTTTGATGCAATCGCCTGTCATGATCGCCTGTGTTTACTTCTGAACTTCCATTGCTTTACACGGTGTCATGCTTCAGCAAATCCGACTACATTTTGAATGATTACGGTCTCTAGCCTAGAATTACGTGTAACATTCCAAGATTTGCATTTAATGTACGGAAACACATTTTTGTGCACATAATTTTAGGCCTATAACAAAATATATATTTTGTACAATTGTAATTGTATAGCTATCGTTTCTAGTTTTCTACCTATGTCGAGTATGACGTACATAAAAGTTACCTGTTAAATCAAAGTGTCCGCAAAAAACTGGTCATCGGAAGCATCTTTGATGCATGCACAAAACTAAGGATATTCACGCCGGAACAGGCTGAAAACCTTACCTCGATCGTAAAATCCAGCCGATGCATGTCATACTCATAAACAATTCATTAAATTCATTGTGTAAATGTCAGTGATTGTGTCCATGTATTGTTCTTGCACCTGCGAGAGCAGTTGTCAAGCTGAATTTATACTTGATCGCTGGATCACCACGTGAAATCACCTCTCGAAAATGCGAGCATGCTGACTGGCTTCCAAGTAGTTTTGTAAACAAATCAGGTTAGACAACTTTTTAGACAAGTACATGTATACGTTGTTGGCGGGGTCCCATTATGAAAAGGCCGTCACGTTCATTGATTGGCTTGCGATCGCAATGAATGTTTTCTGCAACCAATCGCAAAACGGGTTATGGCGCCCGTCGAAAATTTTGCACACTTCTGGATCTGGATTATTTACTGCCCAACGCCCCTAAAGAGGAGTCACACAAGCAGGGTGGTGCTAATCTGCAGATGCTTTGGTGGTTGCTTATTCTTTGCTTGCTTTGAAGTACTGTTTTACTGTTGTCTTACACTTGTCCTTGTCTTCTATGTCTGTGATGTAATGTGGTAACTTATTCCAGTCAATAATAGTACGATTGATAAATGAATACTTCAAACAGTTTTTCGTTGCTGGTAGTTGAGTGAATTTACTGTGTCGAGAGGAGCGTTGAACCGGGCGCAGGATATTATGCATTGGAATGGCGAGGTGACCCATTAGAGCTTGGTGGAAGACTGAGATTCTTGTAGTCATCCTACGTTCTTTGAGAGGCTCCCAATCAAGTTTTGTCTTTCATGGTTATCTGACATTTCTTTGTGAAATTTGCAATTCTCAGCAACAGGATTCCATGAAATTGACAATATTAATGCAAGTTATTCTGCAGGATCGGTAATAATTAATATTTTTTTATTTTGTGAGTAGTGCAAGTTGGAAGTTAGTGAGTTTGTGGTTTCGTAAGTTACATACGTACAACAGTAAAGAGTGTTCTCAGGAAGCTGAAAGTGACAGGTCGTCCTCGAAGAATGTCGACTGTATATAATACGTAAATTTGGCGATTCGCTATCACATATCACAACGCCTTATTTAACTTGTTGACACATAGAGCAGCTATTAAATTTGTGTAACATTGTCATGTCTCAACAGGTGTCACATCCTTTTACAATATGATTTGGGACTACAAAAGAACCCAACATTCCTCCAAACAATCAAATCAAGAAGAAAAGCACATGGCATTATTGTGCACCGAAAATCTATGTATTAGAATAGCTGCCTTAGGGCTATTGTGCTGCTTAATACAGGATGTCACGTCCAAAGTTTAGGCATTTTCAAATTTCCATGAGCAAAGTGCAATCGCGCCCAGTTGTACACCATGTGCCGTAAGTTTTCATTTTTGTTTTATAAAGCACCACCTTTTTAAATTTTACAGGTTGTCTTCTTGCTGTCATAGGCTCCATACATTATCACAACATGAGCCGTTGTGGAAGGAGTTTTGTCAGAAGGCGTGGCTGGATGAAGAGTAAGTGACACATTGCCACAGTCAGAGATATTTTGTGCAAAATTGTTCTAATGGCATACTGCTGCACAAGTGACGCCAGTTGGGTGCTGAGTTCAAAACCCGGAGGGGGTTCTCATTAAAGGTGTATATATGGTGATGTGCTGTCAGGAATTTGGGGTGCCTTTTCAGCAATTTTGGTACAATATATCAATGGGTGGGTTTGCAGAGGAGAGCAATAAGTGGATCATTCAAAAAATGACCGTAAGTCATGGGCGCTACATGTGTTTGGGTGACTTTTTGTGTAAAATTGGTATACTAATGCCTTTATGGGTTGCAAAAACAGCAACAAGTAGAAAAAGAACATCCGAAAGTCTGTGTGGCGCATCCCTGTGCAAATTTTTTTGAAGAACTCAACCCCCCATTTTTCATCAGTGGCAGAAGTATTAGAATTTAAGGGGAACAAACATATTTTGTTGGGACATTTGTGTGGGAAGCGTTAAAAAAAATATCAATTTTGGACTGTTTTAGTCCAAAAGGAAGGCAATTTTTGCTATCTGATGGGCCATTACGCACAAAGCATGAAAATTTGGCAATTTTACTCTATTTTTGCCCAAAACTGCAGGTGTTTTTTTGGACAAAAAAAGAATTTACACAGCAATTATTGTTTTATTTGTTTATTCTATGTAGGATTTGTAGGGGATGGCTCCCCCCCTTGGAAAAAGTTAGGGCCTTGCCTCCGTGCCTATGTTTTTCACACTGTATCAGTTTGATATGTATTGTAAAAGTTTTATATAGTACTTGTAAACGTGTGTTGTCTCATCAAATTTTGGTTGAATATTCCTTTTCACTTAGTATGAAACACAGTCAGACTTCTTGGCATGACAATTTCCGTGGATGGTTCAACGAGTGGGGGCGCTATGTGACTTGCTATGCAACAGTGAGAACACTGTGGAACAGAATAGAAGCAACATTAAAGGAGAGATGTCCAAATGTCTTGCTTTCTTTAGAAGGTAATTAATGAGCAAAAGGCAGTGGTAATGTATTCGGGGTGGTAGTGATTTTTGGGAAGGGGACTAAACTCACATAAAATATAGCATAAAAAATTGTGAAATTGCCAGAATATAATACTTAGAGAAACTGAGTGAAACACAAGGTATATGATGCTATAATTTTGACAAAATGTGAGATCTTAATCCCAGGATAGAAATGCCCAATCAGATTCATTGATTATAGTTAGACCTATTTTCTTTCAAATTGGTCATAGGCGACAGCAACCCTATTTTATGAACCTGACTGACCAAGATTATTTTGTTTTATGGGAGTGATCATGACATAAGTAAAAAAAAATTTCACTTTTTACAGTAATTTACAAAGCACAGCAAAAAGCAACTGACTAACTCTACTTGCCCGTATATCAGGGTTTTTTTAGCCAAAAGACCCTATCATAGCAAAAGTATCTATGGTATCAAAATTTCAGTAGCGCAAGTTATCTAGTAAATATATAACCTTTAAAAACATGTCACATTTAACCAATAACCATATAACATCCAAATAATAGCCCTACTGGTGCAAAGTAAAGGCAATGACCCACCTAAAAATGTGTATTTTGATAGGGATGCCCCATGTACAATGGCGTATCTGGGATTTTTTCCAGGGGGGGGGGGCAAGCCTGTAAGGGGCGGGGCCCAAATCCACCAAACAAAAATGGGGGTAGGTGTACTTTCAAAGAAAAGTACACTTTCAAATATATCAAGGAAAAATAACAAAGGAAATAAGTTTAAATTTGACAATACAGTGGCCCAAGAGGGAAAATGGTAAACTGGGTTATTACTTTTTCAAAGAAATTGCGCGCTCCACAAGAAAAATCCGCTTTTTTTATTACTAATTTGGTCTAATAGAAATAATTTTGGCCATAATTCTTGCTAATTTCCTAGTAAAAGTGCGCACGAAGCGCGCTACAAATTGACAATTTCAGACAATTTTAGCCCAAAATGAAGGTAAATTTTACGTAAAGGCCAGTGCGCGCGAAGCGCGTTTTTTGCAATGTTATTATATTTCGGTCCAAAACATGGTGTTTTGGGGAACATAGGCTATTTTAGGGGCCTGGACCCGTACGCATCTGGTCTAATGGTAAATCCGGCCCTAAGTTTGAAATAGCTCAATTGTAGGCCTAAAAGACTAAATCGGCCAATTTTGTGTCAATACTGAAAATGTTCGGTTGGGGCATGCAATACAAGAAACATGTCGGACAAAGCCTTCTTGACCACCTTTTTCGACTTCTTTTTGGGTTGGCCCTTTTATTGTTTTATTTGTTTTAGTCAATGCTTCTAAGTCCTATAGGTGCTTTTGTGCAATTAGCATTTCAAAAGATTTTTATTTCTTTGTCTTCAAGAAGTCAAGTATATTGTCGAGTATATTGATAATAATCGTATGGCACTACATATCGTAGGCCTATGGATTCCCTTTTTCTTTCCCTTCTCTCCCCCTCTTTTTCCTTTCAGGCTCTCCCTCCTTTCTCTTTTTTCCCTGCACTAGGGGGGGGGGCCCAAATAGACAATTTTTGCCAGACTTATTGGTAATAATCGTATGGTAGGCCAATTGCATATCGTATGGATTCCCCATCTCTTTCCCCCTCTTCTCCCTCTCTCTTTTTCCCTCCTCTCCCTCTCTCCCCCTCTCTTTTTTACTCTCTCTCTCTCTCCTTTTTCCTCTTTTTTTTCTTGCGCTAGGGGGCGGGGGCCCAAATAGAGCTAGGGGCGTGCTGTTATGATATAGGGTGCACAACTTATAAGTTCCCCCCTACATATTTTTTTTAATAAATCGAAAACTATTTGACAAAATGCAAACCTGTAAAATGATATGGATAGCCTTATTTGTTTTACACATGTGGACCAAATTTTAGCATCACACGTCATTGCGTTCAGTCACAATGGTTCATTATGTAAAAAAAGGAGACCGTTTTAAACAGTGTTAAAAGTTGCATCTGAGTCCATAGGACTCAATTCTCAAACAATACAGTAGGTCAGGGATATTCATGTGTTTGTAAAAGAAAACTTAATCTTTGGTATTCTTCTTCTTCTTGAAAAGCAAAGCAGGTGTTTTATTCTTTTCTTTTTAATGATAAATTTCTGAGATGGAAGGGATATGCACTGCAGTTAGAATACACCACATCGCCAGTAGTTCATCACATATGAAAAGTCACATTTGAATAATGCCGCGTTTGCCCGAATTTCTTCGCGGTAGAGCAATAGGTTTGCTGGATGAAAATGTACCGGTGAAAGAAATTGCTCGTCGTATGGGAGTTGCGCCTAATGCAATTCGAAAATTGAGAACAAAATGTCAGTTGACAGGGGAGGTGAAAAATCAGCCGAGAGCACCTCGTCGACGTGTCACGACTGTTCGTCAGGACATGTCTATAGTGAATCTGGCTGAAACCCGTCAAAAAATGTCTGGTAAGTTGTTGCGTTTCAATAAATTATGTCGTGCTCGTTTCCCAAACAAATTTGACTTACACATTACGATTTTCAGTTGTATCTGAAATTGTCTTTCACCACGCTATCTCTTTACAAACACATGTTCAATTTAATTTACATACTCCCTCTGGAATAGCTTTCCCCTAATCAAATTGCATATTGTGAATTTCAATAGCGTATTAGGCCTATAATAATTATAGATGATGATAATTGGAAATACCATGTGTGAAGCGTTAAGGCTGTTCCATTCAATTTACATACCTTTGGCTGTTCCATTTAATTTACATACTCCCTCTGAAATGATCCCAAAATAGCTGTTCTATTTAATTTACATACTCCCTCTGAAATGGCTGTTCGATTTAATTTACATACTCCCTCTGGAATTATTGACCTCTCCACCAGCAAACTCTGGAGGCGCCCCAGACAAACAAGTACCTGACTACCGACTTTGCTTCGCGTAGTGAAGTCAACACTGCATAGCAATAATTTTAACAAGGACGCAAACAAGCAGACATGTTCGCGTCTACGGAACATGTTGCATTTGACGCGAGCGATAACGACGAAGCAATCACATCACGCAAACTAGCGCGTCAGACATGTATGCGATACGATGCGATATTTCTCTGCACCTAGTAACCCCGTCAATCCGTCAAAATCACCTTGGATACGTGGCTTTACTGCCCGCTGCACAGTGTCGACACCCTGTATTATAAATATTTTTTCCATACAGCTCAATACTCCGTTGAAATCAATATTCTATTATTGACACAGATAAAGAAAGTTTACATACATGTATGCATTGTGTTATAGGGCTTGCACCTGGAACTTAACTGAATGGGCTAATTGTGTTCCTTTATACCTATAAAGTAGAATTGTAATTCTCAAAATTAAATATTTTACAATTTTTACATTGGATTTCAAAATCTTTACATAAAAAATGCAGTAAAAGATATCCACAGCAAGCTGCAAGGCACCGCTAATTAGTGTACTGCTTTTCGAGTGAGTGTACTGGAAACAAAACCCTGGTTTTACCTGAACATTTTTTTTGTAATAGAAACATCATTGAATGGGGTACTAGAGCATGCACAAATCGTAATAATGTGTAGAATATAGAAACAAACTCTGTGTGTATCTCATATGATAGTCATGGTATGCTTAGCCTGAGTCGCTCGGCCTATCTCGAACAAAATCGCGATGCTTAGCTGTTGAAAAACGAGAGGAGTCGCTGTACTATCACGGCAATTTTTGACACAAAGATATAGGGATGATGACGATGTGCGCTGTGGTAAGGTATTTGCACTCATAGGTCTAAGTGGTATGTCTATGGGAGGCGCATCATATTGTGAATCAACCGACAGTATGACTATTTAGATTTTTGGAAACCAACCAATTGGTAAAAAGAACATGATAAATTCTGACATAACTTCATATTTTTAAGACATGATTGCCGCAGAATATTATGATTTAGCTAATTACTATAACTGGATGAGTTTTTAGCTCTTAAAATTGTGTAGTTTTTGAAATAATGCAATTTAGGTGGATGTAAACTTCCTCTGTTCAACACAAAGTCAATAGGAACCATGCATGACTGGGAACATGTCCTTGAACCAAAGTAGGCATACAGGCTGTATTATGACATCACACTATTTCCAGCTAATTCACATCTGCCGTTTCATTATGTGACTTTCAATCTATTTGAAACAGGTCCTGCAATAGAACAGGAATTATCTGTCGTAGAAGCTCAGTTACCATGCTGCCTCCCACCGGAAGTACGCTGCTCATATCGCATACACAAAGGTCAAGTGCTGAACGAAGCTGTCGGAGGTCTCTTTGGCAGCGTGGTGGTGTATCAACACCATAGCTCTGAATATCTCATGACTCTAGCAACGCAACAAATGCTGTCCATGATTGAAACAATGGTAAGTATACAGTTACCAGTGGCATGTCCAGGGGTGCTTTGGGGGCTGAATGTTTTGAAATTCACGATATAATACAAATTTTATGACAAATCATTAAAATTTGATATTTTCACATTTTTGATATATAACAGTCCTCGATGTAAATTTTATAAATCTGACGATATATTTTTTAAGTGTAATTAGTTGGGAGGAAAAGCCGACGAACAATTAAAATTTTTGACCTTTCATATTGGAGATATGGATTTCTTTCGCGACCTAATTAACTTTTTTATGGTGTTTTGGGAAAAAATCCATATCTTCAATACGAAAGGTCAAAAATTTCAATTGATCGTCAGCTTTTCATCCCACCTACATACACTTTAAGTATCAATCATCAGATTTATAAAGTTTACTTCAAGTACTGTTAAATATCAAAAATATCGAAATTTTAATCATTTGCCAAAAAAATGTGTATTACATTGCGAATTTCAAAAAATCGAAATTATTTGATATCAGAAGGACATTCTTCGTATTCAGAATGCAATTCGATATGTGTGATGTGCTCTAATGTTTCACAATAAATACTGTCCATACGTTCATACCACATCCCTTAATAAATCAAGATTAGTATTTTTCACATAGCTATACAGCAACTGTAGACTTGTCTTTTTATCCATGCTTATATTTCAGTTCGGGGGCACTGCTAATTCAAAGACGTCTCTGATATCAAATACTCTTGAAGAGTCATGTCACATAACAGTATCATATTTCAGAGACGTCTCATAAATCACATACTCCCTAGTTTCAAAACCCAGTCGCAAATGATATAAGTAATTTTGATGAACGTGCCAGTGCAGTGGAAATAATTTTGTGTATAGGCCTTATCAGGGTTGTAGCTAGCCCAAGTTGAGCATGTTGAGTACCTGCTAATTTTACTATCCAATTCATGAATTGGATAGTAAAATTGGGATTTTTTTTACTTCAAAACATTTGATTTTGGCCATTGCAATCTAAGTGTGTTCTGGGACCATTTGTCAGAATTTGCACAGATATATATAATTTTTGCACAGGTAGATATTTGCTAAACACAGGAAAGCTTATTCTAATACACTCAGCTTCGTTCCGATGTGCTGCATCGAGTGCCGAGCTGTCAACAAAGCTCGACGTATGTGATATCATAGACACCCGTATGTGAAATCACTGACCCGTCTTTGAAATCAGAGACGTCCGGTTATTACGAGTGCCCCGGATTAACTGATTAAGCCTTCTTATTTTCTCCCTTTGCAATAGATAGAGGAGCATAATTCAGTAATTCTGCCGTTGACAGTGTGTCCATTCTCAGGGATGACTCAGGGTTTGTGCCTTCAAAATATGCCTGGCCTTCAAGCTGGACAAATCATTTATCATGTCCCGGTAAGTTGGTCTTCAGTAGTGGCGTAGCGTCATAGGGGCACAGGGGCATGTACCCTCAATCAATTTGAAAATTCCATGGGAAAATTGTTGAAAAATGGCTTGTGCCCCACAGTCACTCCCAGTGCCCCTCCCTCCCCCATTGTGGTTGGTGCCCCCCCCCCATAGGATCACTCATGCTATGCTACTGTATTCAGTTTAACTTCTAACATCTTGAAACTTATATAATGAAAGACAAAGAAAAAAACAATTTATCGTATCTGATGTCACTGTCAATTCTAACATCTTGAAACTTATAGTAATAGAATATAGTACTGTATAAGTGGTAATTTTTGCTAGGGTTTTATTTTTGCGGATTTCCCGAATGGAGTGCCATCCGCAAATTGAACACTTCGTTAATATATGGTCATTTTCACAGTAAAGGGTGTAATTAGGGTCAAAATTTCAAACCACTTAAATATGTTTCTGTTTACTGTAATCATGCATAGAAGCAACTTAAATTCCAGTAAAATAATGTTTCAAGGCTTAAACCTTTTGATTTCTGATAAAAAATTTGACATTTCCATAACATTTTGGTTAAAATCTAAGAAAAAATGTATTTTACATAAGCTCAGAAAATTATGACATGAAAGCTGGAATACATGTGAAATCCCATTCCAAAGTAAGTCAACAGATATAAGTTAAATTTTATACCATGTTTTGCTATGTTTGTAATTGCAATTTTGAAAATTTTTAACATCAAGGGTCATTTGCAATGGAAATTTCCCCACCTTAAACATATTTTTTAAGTTTTAATTGGGTTCCTAAAATAATTTGAATGTCTAACTTCATGTACAAATACTACTTGATGAAAGGAACCTCCCAGCCAAGTTTCACAGAAATTGGAGTTATTTTTAGAATTGGCAATTCAAGCGATTTGTGTTTCGGAGGCTTCAGTTAACAACACAGGTGATCATAAAAGTAAAATATTTGGCTAACTACTACAAGTTGACATGAAAAAATAGGTAAAAAATATCACAATTACCAATTTTATATGCTTTGCTTCTAAGTATTGAATTTCAGTTGTGACAAAAATTAAATTATCACAGCAAGTCATTTTTTTTTTTTTTTTTTTCGGAGGTTTCATGTTAACAATGGTTAAACATTGCAGAAGTAGTTTTTTTGAAAACAACACTGTTGGGATCATCTAAGCTGTTATTTTCTTGTATGTTTTGAATCAATGATTCTATGCGGCAGATAGTGTAGATTTATAACATGGTAATTTTTTCACCCATTTGTTAAGTATGGTGTTAACTTGCATGTGAAGCCTCCGAAACGGGCTTTCTTGGGTATCAGTATATTTTTCAAACATTAGCCATAATATCCATTTTTTTTTAAAATTTATGACATTCTGCACATATCATGTAACAATTACAATGCAGATATATGGAACACACCAATTTAGATATGCATAGATGATAATTAACCTTATTGTTGTTTGGAGGCTTCATTTGTTTGGAGGCTTCAATTGTTAACGGAAAGTTTGTATTGGGTCCCATTTTCAAGCGGTGATATATATCTCCACGATTTAAAAACAAGTGACTTGAGGATCTACTTTGCTACATTTTGATAAATAGATTGGATGAGCTCTTTTATTTATATTTGCCCAAGCTTGCTGAACAGTTTGTTTCGGAGGCTTCAAAAAAGTTAACGGGAAAACGGCTCTTTGAAGTCAAGATTTTATAAAAATTTTAAAAGCTTGCAAATCGACTAATTTTTGTTACCCATTTCAAGTTAAGATATCAACTGTTATGAATCAAGAAGAAATGAAGAAATAATTAAGAATTATGAGCCAAAGCTTTACCCAAAAAATGAAGCCTCCGAAACGACAAATATCGAAGTCCGGTTCTCAAAAATACAGGGCTGTCCACAATTAAATCTAATGTGGCAGTGTTTACTGAACATATGACCGTACTTTCAGGATAAGAAATATTATCCATGAACTAACTGAAGAAAACACAGGGTTTTACAAAAATGTTACTGTTTTTTATAGTTTTTCAAAATGGCAATATTAGGTACATTTAAGCCTGCTAAAACTGAACGCAGTAACTCCCGAAGATGATTATGCTACCCAAGGTAGCTGCTAACTAGATGACTTATGTGGCCAAAAGTCATGGAATTCTATGGCTTTATTAGAACACTACGGATCAAAATGTTAAAAATTCAAAGTTACACCCTTTACCGTGAAAATGACCATATGTATATGTATTACAAGGCAATCGCAAAAATAATGATTGATTGCAAAAATGTCTCTTTCACTCCAATTCGCCGAAATAACTGTACACGAAAATTACCACTTATACAGTAGGTACATGTATACAGTACTGTATATTAGACCGTTTTGTTATTGGTCCATTTGGTTGTTTGTCCTGTTGCATATGATTTGAATAATTAACTTTGAAAATGAAATGGAATGTTAATGCCCTGATAAAATAAAGACAATGAGATACAGGAAATCAGAATGTAAATATCAACAGGCGGCATAGGACACGCAACACGTGACGTTTGAGGCTGGCGAAAATACAAGGCTGACAGCTCCATTCAAATTATACGGTTAGCAGTTATAAATTGTAAAACAATATACTTAGAGTGTGGTACATTGTCGTACCCCAACGGTTTTAAGATAATTTTGCTTTGACACCACATAACAAATTTAGAATTGTTTGTGAAGATTTCATGATTATATGTTAATCCAATGGCGACGTCAAAAATGACAATATCGCATCCACCATCATCTGAATATCAACTGTGCAGATTTGGGACCAGTACTGAGAATGCACTATATTTTGGCTGCAGTTTGATGCAACTGACATTGACCTACATGTATGTGTCTTTGCAGTTGCCATCTTCTGTTAGACTGGATGTTTTGGTCCAATCAAGGAAAGTGTTGACATGTTGAAAACAAAAGTAAATTTTCTGACTTTTGTTAATTGATTTTAATTTGATGTTGATGTTGATCAAAATATGACTTTATATGGAAGCCAAGGTATAGTAACACATGTCGTTGCTGGGCATGAACAACCTTATGTAATTCCAAAGGTCAAAAATGCAAAACCTCATTAAGTAAAAAGTGGGCCCAATTACAGAGTATCATATGTAACAAGTTTGTGAGATGCAAAAACAAAAATAAAATAAAAAACGGTTAAAAATTAACAGGATTAACATAGAACATGGTGTTGCTCTTTTGGTTATTTACAGACACTATTATGCAATTGACAGTTAAAAGGAAAGTACTAGAAGGTGTGTTGGGACATTTTCTTCAAGTTGACACACAAAAATAGAATAGAAATAGAAATTGCACATTATGAGGTTTTGTAATCGGGGTCCACTTTTTACATTATGAGGTTTTGCATTTGACCTTTGGAATTACTTTTGAGGTTTTTCCTGCACAGTGATGATGTGTTTCCTTAAAGGAAAATCAGCTCATAACTCAATAGATTATAGGAACTTTTCTTTCGTGTCACATTTATGGACATTGAACCCACATTTGATCTGCCTACTTGTATTCAGTATTACTCTCTCATTATTTCTTTACACAGTCTACTCAGGGTTGGAGTGATACAGAACCGCTTGGCTATTTTTTAACAGCTAACAGTTTTCTGGAATGGTTAACAGCATTAGCAGACCAACTCGTAAATCCAGATTATACAGTTTTAGGGGGACGATTCTATAAGTAAGTGAACGCTGATATATAGAGAGGATATATTGTTGTGGAAGTGAAAGAACATCTTATGTACACAGACAAGCAGTTGGGCTATTCCAGTTGAAATCTGTAAACCCCTGATGTATGACCTTAATCTCCTACACACAGAGTGTGAGTTTGAAATGGAGTAATGAGGTAACCAATTTCTGTTCAGTAAAAAAGAAGACTGGTTCGATGGTGACGAGCCTGGTGTCTTAATTAAAAAAAACTGCTTGCCATATGCTGTACCGTGGGAAGGAATTTCGCAGTTTGTACGCGCCGTTCAATTTGCACACTGAGTGATGGAACCTAACCAATAGTTCGGTGCATTTAAAACGGTTATAGCGACTCTCGCCCAGTAATAATTAAATTTATACTGTGTTTAATTACTTTGAAAGTTAGTTTTGTGGGGTTCATTATTAAACCTCGACGGTTTTAGCTCGTATTCATAGTATTTATTAAACATACTTGTTTGGTTTTTGATATTGTAGGCATTTTAAAATTTCAAAATAATCCCATTCAATTACACGGCTGACAAGGGGAAATTTGTGATTTCATTAAATTTGTGCCGCACACCACCTGACATTTTCTGTATATTTTTCCCTTCAGATTTTATCATAATCCATCGTATGTTGCAACCACAAATGATGTCCGGGTGTCTGTGAGTACAACTTTTGTACCGGAATTGAGTCGGGTGGAACCGGAGGAGACAATTGTTGACATTATTTGCCTACAGAATAACATTATCTATGGATGAAAATGCACCAACAAGTCGTAAGTTCGGATTAATACCATTTTATTTTTTTCACAACCTCATTAATATATGTGTTTAATTGAGTGTCCTTGACAGACTTAGTAGCTGGCAACACACATGGCTCATGTCTTTTAATACAGACAAATGTTTTATGTTACGGATAACAAACTCCCAAAATCCATTGAAACACAATTATAAACTCACACGGTTGTTTGATGCATATAGAATTGGCTTCATTATTAACTAAATGCTAACTATAGATGGCGCTATTTATCCTAAATCATATTTCTTTATTTGCAAGGGGTAGGTGATTAACACTGCCATTAAAACAGCTGGAATAGGTGAAACAAGCAACAAGGAAATTTTATAAAAATATTTCATCAAACAATAAAAGGAATTATCTGTATTAAAAGCTTGAAAGAGTAATTTCCTGTAACCAAATAGCGCCACCAATTTTGTCATTAATAGATATACATTTTATATCCGAAAAAGCTATAAAAATGCTATAAAAGTAAATAATTTTGTAAAAGAGGGGAAATCAAAGTTGAGAATGACTCAAAAGATCTGTATACATTAGCATGATATCACATTTAGCTGTTTAAGCCTAAAATTTGGTTGTGCATGTTTTGTTTGAAAAACTAATAAAAGATCCCATCAAACAACCGTGCTCAACAACCAAATTCTACAAGAAACAACATCACATCCCTACCTGGGAGTTAACATAGCACACAACATGAAATGGAACAGCCATATCAATACAATTTCCGCTAAAGGTAATAATAATAATAATAATAATAAATAATAAAGACAGATTTAATATAGCGCCTAATGCAAATGCCTCTTGGCGCTTTACACAACCAGAAACAGATTAAAATTAATAGAAATTTGGGTTTCATCAAAAGAAACCTCATCCAGGGCTTGCACAAAAGACATCAAAGAACTAGCATATTTCTCACTTGTAAGACCATAATGCAGTGCAGTATGGGACCCATACACATCGGAGCTTATAAATAAGCTAGAGGCTGTCCAACGTCGAGCTGCCCGTTTTGTACTAAATAAATACAAATGGCAGAGCAGTGTCACCAAGATGTTACAGGACTTAGACTGGCAACCCCTTACCACTAGGAGAAAAATCACCAGATTATCTGTGTTCCAGAAAGCCTGTCAGGGTCACCTCGCCATCCCAGTTGAAAGCCTGCTGCACCCGCTAACTCGTCCTACCAGAAAGTCTCACAGCAAATCATTTATAAACATCACTCCGTCCACAGACACTTATAAATATTCCTTTGTACCAAGAACTGCCACTGAGTGGAACCTACTAACAGAATCACTTATATCAACTATCAGTCACTGTAAAGCATACTTTTAGCTACGTCACAAGTCATGGTCATTATACTTTTTCAATAACTTGCATTTGAGTCAGCGTATTTAGAAGTTGACTCTGACGCTGACTCAAATGCAAGTTATTGAAAAAGTATAATGACCATGACTTGTGACGTAGCTAAAAGTATGCTTTACAGTGACTGCACCAAGTGACATTATATGTTCCACTGCCTGGAAAGAATCTGAGGTTGGTATTTGTCAATGAGTTGACACGATCACCAGGCTGTCATTATAGCTAGAGGCAGTATATGTCACATTCGGTCAATGAGCTACATTAAAATGACCTTGTGTGGGATTTAGTTCCCAGAATCATGTGATTTGCCTGAGGTTAATGTTGATCCCTCACTACTGGAGTTATTACCGTCGATTTGGTTGAAAAAGGAGGTGAGATTTGATCAAGTCTATTCAGGCATTGAAACCTAGACACTGGTTGCCATTTTTAGGCTATGTATGACAAACTTCACAGTACATTATGTATATATGTACAAGTTAATTCCAGTAAATTTGTTGGCATCATAAAAAAACAATAATCATAAGTTATTAACAAAGAATAATCAAAACCTCAGTGGTACACCTAGCGGGCAAGGGCATGTGCCCTTTACACCATCTTACAGGGTGTCCTATTGACCAATCCAGCCCCCACCATCACCCCGACCTATCCACCACCTCTAAGCAGTGAAATCAAAATTTCAACAAAAATATTCATTTATTAAAAGGCTGTTTTAAAACCAAAATTCAACTTGATTATACATGTAGAGGCCCTGCATGCTTTTATCGATTGACTCCAAACATAGAATTTGAACCGGTGTCCTGCACCGTAATCATGGCGCAGTGCAGTCCATTCAATCAAACGTTGTCATCAACCTATTTCATTGTAGTGCATTTTGTTATGTGTGTGAGACGAACTGTCGCAGTAGATTGCAATCATGCTTTTGTTGAATGCATTTGAGTAGGCCGCCATATTTACGGGATGATACGTCATATGCACAACCTCTATAACAAAATTAGTAGTATTGGTGCACGTTCTATAATGCAATTTTTTCAGAAATTTTGAGGGCGCCAATCTGTATCCTTGTTCCCGGGTGCCACAACCCCAACCCCACTGCAAAAACTGATATATAACTATTGTCTGTCCAAATAACACCCGGTTTTTAGGATATATTTCGAAAAGTTTTCACTTTGGCAAAAAGTCATGAAAGAAAAGTTGCTAAACACGGCCTGACCTAACAGAAATTATTAGTAAAGCGATGAAAAAATATTCTTCCTTGTCTACTTTTATTCAATTTTGACCGATTTACAGCAAGATATAGAGGGTCCAGCCGAATATTCCTAATGACTTGAAACTTTTGATGGGATAATCTATTTACAGTAAGGGGTGTTTGAACATTGTAATCATGCATATTGATCAGTGATTCCACCCTTTTTTCTTTGATCCTTTTACTAATTCACAATAATGGCAGTCTACTCAAATGCATTCAACAAAAGCATGTTTGCAATCTACCGCGAGAGGTCGTCTCACACACATATCAAATACACTACGATCAAATAGGTTGATGACAATATTTGATTGAATGGACTGCACTGTGCCATGATTTCGGTGAAGGACACCGGTTCAAATCCTTTGTTTGGAGCCAATGAATAATTTCATGCACAACCTCTATAACTCAAAAGATGTGTTGGTGCATTATAACAAATGATAGGGCAAGTTACTATGCGTCTGGAGTGTATTGTGAATTATACTCCTCACCAATAACATCAGAACATTTATAGGGCATACATTTTGTATTTTCTTAGAATTGGGCCAAGCCAAAAGCATGCACAGAAGAAGATTCAAATTAAATACCGCAATGAATTGTTGTAATTGGTTGAGGGACAGCTGGGATCACTTATAGTTAATACACTAAGAATAAATATGCCAATTAGAAATACTGTCTGCATTTTATGAACTGAATTATATTTTTCATTTTTATAAAATGTTTTTGGTGAGGAGTATAATTAATTTACTATTCATCCATTCACTATCCAAAATCACCATACCTACAAATCTGTATAATGAGACCTTCCAACATAACGGTACCCAACTTCTACCGGATTATTTTTAAAATGTTGAGAAAAACCTTCCAATTTCAATAGAATTTCTGGTAAACTCTCACTCAATGCTTTGGAAACACAAAAATCCTGTTAGGTCTCAGCGAATGTTAACACTTTTCTTTAATGACTTTCTTTAAAAGTGGATATTTTTTCAAATGAGTAACAAAAACTGGGTGTCTAAGTTAATTGGACAGACAATAGTAAATTAAGATTTACACACAGAACTTTTTTCCCATAATTCTTTATTCTACAGAATCTTGCAAGTTATCTCACCGTCATTGGGAAGTGACTGATGCACGGGGCAAAACTGAGGTTGTAGATGGTGAAGGGGTTGTAGGTAAGATATACTAATGTAGCTATCTATCTTCACCATCATCGGCCCACTGCAATGCAAAGACCTGCTCTAGCTGGTGCCATTTGGACCAGTCCTTTGCTGCTTTCATCCAGGTCATTTCTTTATTATATTGACCTGCCAAACCCTGTGGTTTTTTTGTTGATTTTTACTTCATACTTTGATGAATTTCAATGAAATTTGGACACAACGACTCTTGGGTACATTGACCTGTGAGATGTCAACAGTCATCTAAGGGTCACTTGAGGTCATTTTTTACAGCCAGGTTCAAAAAGAGTAGGGCGTTAATCCTATAGACCTTTTCATAATTATCAAGATCAGAAAAGTTCAGAAAACCATGCTATTTATTCAGTAAGCGGGCTATTAACACCTTAGCTACGTATTTTTTCACAATAAGATACTAATGTAAAGAGATGGAAAAATGTACGTAATTTTTCGTCAGTTAAATTTTTTTACAGAACGTTTTGTTTACGTGCATCACCTCTTCCACAGTCAGTCTCTTACGCAACGCTACCACCACACGCTTGATTGCACGTTGAGTATCCTTGGCAAAAGTACCTCTCTTGTCCCTAAATTGACCGTCGAAAGTTCATCGTAGTTATGATGTATGTTACACATTGGAACTTCGCACTGTACATGTATATGATGCTGAAGAGGTAGTTTTATGCGCACTCGATTGGGGAAATTATTTCATGCTTTGCATTTTATCGGAATTACTCAGTATGAAACGGTCTATAGCTTTCCCAATCAGTTGTTACTGTTAATGACATATCACAATCTAATGACATAAAGTGCACTATGTATGGTAGCCTTCTGGAGAAAGTGACGTGGTTCTCATGTTCATATAAACATCAGTGTTAGATTTTATTTGTTTTGTTTGCTTCTTTTTTTTCTTTCAGGTCAGTGTCCAGTAATTAAACCAGGGTCAAAATTTTCTTGGATAAGTTGCACATCGTTTGATACACCATATGGAGATATGAAGGGTTGGTTCAAGGTGCACAACTTGCAATCAGGTAAAGGTCAAGTTTATAAAGTTTGTTTGGCTTACATAAGGCGAAAATTATTTGTCCTTTGTTACTGCGTGCATCAATAAAGTCCCAACTCGCGCTCGCGTAATTTAACATATATTTCCCCTTATCAATTACTCAGACCATGTGTGCCGTTTCCTAATACCGGTACCTTTATTTATCATATAAACAAGGTTTGGGTGACCAAGCCTTGTACGAGCCTTTTGCTCTTTTTTGGTCATCCCTCCATTGTAATAGTGTTTGTTTTGATTTATATGATTTTTGGTAAATAAAATTGAATATTCAATACGGGAAACAAGGTTGATGAATATACTCGGGGGAAAAAAGCCCTGCAGTTTTAGATGCAGGAAGAAACCGGAGAACCCGGAGAAAACCTGTGAGCGAGTATGAATTGGAAATGCACATGAAGTTGTCTTTGAACAGCCAGGGCTTAAAACCTGTCTGGACATTAATGGTGAAGCAAGGACAGAACCTCTATGCTAACCTGCACCTGTAATATTGCCTATAGATGAGTTGACCTCAATGTTTATCAACAAAGGCAAGGGACTGGTATATCGATATGCTTGAGTGAACCCCATGAAACCACTGCACTGTTCAATAGCCTTATTGTGATGTGGCGGGAGTTTTAAACACACGAGCCCTGAACAAAATATGATGCACGCAAGCATACTGCCAGGCAAAATACAATGGAAATTGGGATGATGCATGCGCATACTGCCAGGCATTGACGTCAGAAGTCAACTCATCTATACACAATCAATTTGATTTATCAATATCAAAGACCCTATATTCAAGAGTGGATACAAAATCTGCCATTGTGCACGTACACAAAAACATCAATAGTGATTTTATTGTCCAATCATCAATAAAATCAAACTAAATTATGCGGCCTATACTTGTACATGTTCAATCTTATTGATCAATATCAGTGACCCTAGATACACTAATGGATACAAAATCTACCATTGAACACGCACAATGGTAGATTTTATATCCACTCCTGCATCTAGGGTCCCCAATATTGATCAATATTTTGATTGTGTATGGGCCGCATTAGATCTCTTCAATAATATTGAAGAGAAATATTATTTTGCATCCAGTCCTGCATCTAGGCTACCCAATATTGATCAATCAAATTGAGTATGTAGTGGCTGCATAAGATATATTGTATTTTGCATTGATATTTTTTGTTTTTGAGATGTAAAAAATAAATCATACGCCCATCTGGGTTCTGACCAAAAAAAAAGTTAATTCAAAGTTTTGTTATCTTATAACCTGGATGTAGGACTAAAGTATTCAATGGGATGTGAGCAGTCCACTACTATCCAGGGCTAGAACTTGTTATAAGGTTGTTAACATCTTATGATTATTTTCTATTGAAGTAGCATGTTTTTCTCTCTTTGCAGGTGACCAATACAACATAATCTGTCCATGTTTCCATATGGAGAGTCTTCCAGTCATCAGGGTTGATCACTTAGATGATACTGAGGATGAGATTGGTAGCCAAGGGGATGCAGGTAGTGATAGTATCACATAAAATGGTTATGAATCGTGTTTATGGTGCTCCTCATTATATTTATGATGATATTGTTTTATATATGAAAAAGATTCATGATCAGATATCCTGTGTTGATCACAAGAAGCTTTGCGTCCCTAAAGTGACCCACTCATTTGGTGATAGTTCTGTCTTAGTTGCAGAGCCACGTTTGTGGAATACATGTACACTTTTCATGCCATCAGGGAAGCATCTTGAATGTCCTCAAAAAATGGATTATCATCTTTCCACTTAAACCTAAAAAAAATTGTTTGATTGGCATAACCAAAAAAAATTGGGTAGGTCAGTCGGTAATTAAAAAAAAAATTCACACACATTTTAAAGTGAAAGCCCCATTTTTAGGTTAAAATTTATCCATGTAAATTCTGGTCTGTCTGTGATCAAAGTAACAGGTGCAAGTCAGTTTTACGTCTTACGTCTATCCTTGTCGGTAGGAATCTTCATCAGAAGTAACATCACCAACTTAGTTCTCCACAGTTCTTCTGTGGAGAACTGGCCAAGCGGGGCTTCCTGTTTAAGCTATAAATCGTGTATGATAAAGGCTTTGGAACTTTTTTTTTCTTTTTAATTTTAACTTTTTAAACAATTTTTTTAATTTTTTGCAAAAAATTAAGAAAAAAGTCTAGGGTCAGGCCCATTTTTAGGGTCAGTCGGGTTACGCTAATCAAACTTTTTTTAGGCTTACAACTTTTGTAGTGTTTTCTTTTTCTTTGTATTTTTTACATGGTTTGATCAGTGCCTTGTTTTCTAGTTTATAAGGCATTTAAATCTGTGAATATGCACATACCGTAAACGTTCGCCTAATGGCGCTATGGAGTGCATGGAAATGAGAGAGCGCCATCCCTGTAAAAGCCGACTATTATCACTGATCATTAAGGGTACGTGTAGTTAAAGGGTGAAACCTATCGACACATACAATTTTGAACAAGATCGAACAAACTTGTTCATGATAATGCGGTAATCATTCACCTGATACGCTTGTGGCCCAGTGAGCAGAGCATTAGACTATAGTGCGAGGATAAAGAGAACTTGTGGAGAAGATTGTTGGTTGAATTCTCATGCAGTAATTTCTGACAGATTATGATGTCTGTCAATGTTTTTTTCTGATTTGAGGAAATTTTATTCTCTATTTTATCTTTAACATTGTTTATATAATTTTATTATTTTATCTTGTATGTGTCTTTTTTCATGCTTTGTTTTTATCGTTTCATTTTAATCAAATGTTGTAATGAACCTATTTGATTGTATAAGCATTTGTTATGTGTGTGAGACAAACTGTCGTGTGCGACAAGTCTTTCAATTCGCGCGAGTGACCTTGCCTATGCATCAGTGGTCATAAGAGGTATATCATTTTATTCGAAAGGGGAGGTGGGGTCCCAAATATACGGGGTCATAAAGTCTTGGAAAGAATAATATGAGGGGGTCATGAAATGTTTTATGACCAAAATGTAGGGAGTCACACGATGACCACAGAAAGTGTGTTATTTTATTCAAAAAGACTGAATTCAATACAATTTTGGGGTTTGGGATCATAAAATTTTTGTTGCCGAAATAGGGGGTGCGCAATTTTATTGACGCAGACTTTTTGTAAATTTGGGACCCCCTTCCGAAAAAAATGATAGCCCTCTAAGAGGATTCAAAAGATAACCTCTGCCCCAATAATCCCTAGCTATATTTGTTTGAAACTGTTCCACGGAGGATGTATCATAATAGGCTCAGTCTTCAAATGATATAAATAAAATTTGAATGAGTGAACGAACAAAATCATACAACGACCAACTGAATAGAGGCTGTGCATATGACGTATCATCCCGTAAATATGGCGGGTACTCAAATGCATTCAACAAAAGCATGATTGCATCTACCGCGACAGTTTGTCTCACACACATAACAAAATGCACTACGATCAAATAGGTTGATGACAACATTTGATTGAATGGACTGCACTGCGCCATGATTACGGAGACGAAACCGGTTCAAATCCTTTGTTTGGAGCCAATCGATAAACGCATAAGGCCTCTATAGCTATCATTGAATACTGGCTAGGATTCCACAACACAATGAGAACATGTTATAAGGCGCTTTGGAAGGCACACAATACCCCAATGGCTTTCCATATTATATGCACTCAACAACTATTCAGTATCGAAGCCCGGTATCGAAGTTACGTAATGTTACTATGTCAACGGGATCACGCGCTTAAAATATTAAGTAATGAACCACGATCGAAACAATCAGTACACAAAAAGGCATACCAAAATAGCGTGATCGTAATGATCGCCATACAAACAGTGCTTGGTTCCGATACCATCACGGAGTTACGTAACTACTTCGTGGTCTGATAGTTATATGATCAATGATCAATGGTCTGATCTACTTGGGTTCGATCCAAAAGAAAAAATAGCTGATCATTTATAATGCATAAATAAATAAAGTAATGTGGTTACACAATTTGAAACATTGAGGCCGTTCTATTTTTCAAAGGTCATTTAACTGTTAAATGTAGTGGAATATATCACGCATTGATAGGTAGCAGGTGGAGCAAATGTTGTCAGCGGTTTTTGTTGCCGTTTGTTCGCAGTGCCTATTTATCTATTAAAAAAAAATAAGAAAATTTAAATTAAATTAAAAAAAATTCACAATATTCATTCGTAAAATGGGGACAAAATCCAAAAACATTTCTTGACCCTTCTTCACATAAAAGTGGGAGCAGAAATTAAGATTCGAACAAGTACCATTCACCATTCAAGTCGCACCCTCTACCGACTGAGCTAACGGGTCAGACAATAGCAGGGTGTAATTTTCAACTGAAGAATATTAAAAAAAATATGAAGAAATTACAATGTTATAAAAAGATTTACCAAAATGAGTTAGGTATAACGTATGAATCGATTTACAAATTAAGTCAAATGGCACTTTGAGAAAGAATACCTGAAGAAACCCCAAAACATATGCTGCTCTAGCAACTAACCTAGTGACCTAAAGTATTGGGTCATGTCACGATATTTTTTCTGAGGCACTATGGCCAGGTTGCTCAATTTAACATACACGTATCCTTAATGCTGTTGAGATTTTACAAGGATGGCGCTCTCACATTTCTAAGAATCCAAAAGCGCCATTAGGCGAACGTTTACGGTATACATGTAATATGTATGTCAGATCCGGGGTGTATTTCAATAACATTTCTGATATCGCATACCATTAATCAGTCATAGGTCAAACCCATCTTAACCCTAGCTTTGATAGTATTTATGTGAGTTATGATGGGTTTAACCCTAAAATTAAAACCAGAGAACCCAAACTCCCTATAGACCTATTTCTCAGATGTCACCAATCAATCAATATTGGGTCCAGCATTCGAGTCATCCGCACCTAAAGGCAAATGCCACGCTGGTACGCGCAATCAGCTTTGCGTGACACTAGGCATCCTAGCGCGAGATTGCCAGCTCGCATTGCAGTATGCGTTTAGTTCATCACGCCGTAAAAATTAAACATATCGTAAATCAAAACAATTATTTTGTGGAAGCTGAAGTGGAAGATGACAAAACTGAGCACAGTATTTGGTGTTTTCACATAGCGGGCACGTGGGCAATGCACATGTTGTTTGTTTACATCTAAGACCCCAATATGGATTAAGTGACGTCACAGGAAAAAGGTCTGTACCGTCACATACCTTATATATATATAGCGTTGTCAGGTATGAGGTTATTCGGGTTGAAAACAATTGAATACCTGAGTGGAAGAAGGGCCCAACTCCAATTTATAAAAATGAGTTGATCATATTTTAAAAGACCTGTACCATTGCCATTGCAAACATATATCATTTCACATGTATGTTATAATCAGTGTTCGAAATAAGCACTTATCCTCTTGTCCTCTTGTCCAAAAATCACTGGGGACAACTATATTTTGATCTGTACTTATCCCCTGGACAACCACTATATTTTACTCCAAAAGTATGACACATTTTGGGGACAACCAAATTGTATTGAGGACAAGCAGAATTTATGCTTTAGTTATCCTCAGGATAACCTCCATATTTTCCTTATTTCGGACACTGGTTATAATGTATCTTCATATACCAGTACTACAGGTCCTCTCAAGATGAAAACAGTCTTGTCTCTTAAAACTATTCCAAACATTGTGTTTTTTGTTAATATCTCAAAATAATTGTTGATGGAGTTGGGCCCTACTTCCACTCAGGTATTCAATTGTGATTCATCTGAAGGGGAACAGGTCAGGTATCGAGTGCACTGTGTAGTGTCTCTCTCAAATGCATCTAGTATAAGATATCAGGCTCCCATGACAACGATTGCCTCGCTTGATTCGAAGCGAAATTGAATACCCCAAATTTTTGCTCCATGCTGGTATCAAGATGGCTTTTGAGTCCAGGTTTTCTGGTTTTAATTCTGTGATTTTAACACTTTCATGATGCATCATCAATATTAGTGAAGTCCAGCCTTGTTATATGCATTAATGCTGATGGAACAGCTAATATCCTTTATTATTCAAAACAAATGGACACTGTACTGTTGAAGGTCACATACTGAGACAAATCCAAAGGTGACATTTATTGTCTCCTTTGATTTGTATCTGTTACAATGGTCTGATCTAGTTAAAATCCATACACCCCCTGTACGTGGAAGATATGACCTTAAGGTTACGCTGAATTTGGATGGTTCCAGGTTCAAATTGGCTGTTACGCAGCCACCTAAACCATTTTTTTTTGCAGAAAGTAAACATCGTAGGCCTAAAAATTATATGTCATCTCGAAGCTAACATTCGAAGCATTATTATTAATTATTATTTATTAATCTAGCTCATGCACAAATGTACTTTGAAAGTGTTTCAATTTTGTTCATGTATAATGAGCATGAAGATTTTTGTGACAGAGGCCATAATTTATTTATACAAGTCACGATTTTCTCTCGATTTGGCTGCAGATTATAAACAGGTCAACATAATAATGTTGCTATCAATTGAAAATACAGCTTGTGTGGATTTTATTTTATAAGCTTATGCATTGACAAAATTTGAGTGAAATCTGGTACCACTTTATTGTCATTTTGCATCAATAATATTGTTTTTGTGTATGATATAATCGCCAGAATTCTCAGCCACATTATTTCTATGATACCTCCTTAAACAACACGTGGTATGCTAATTTTACTAGGATTAGTCAAAAATGAAATATCTGTGCGTTTTGTCACATTGATGCTGTCATTTTCACGGATTTCAATATCTCGAGTTATGGGCCATGACAGAAATACACATGAACAAAATGAATTGTTTTAGCTTTATCGTTCAATCTGTTCACAGCACAATGGACATGGTTATTCATGATTAGCATGACATTCTAATCAAAAATTAAATACTTACTTTTTCATCAAAAATGTGGAAATACGGACCATTTTATATTATTTCCTCGAGAATTCAAGCCAGCACAACACACACACGTTGTATCGTATGATACAGACAACTCGCATCCCGATGACGTAGCGCGCGCATCAGGCGGCATAGGTCAAGCGACACGTGACGTTCGAGGCTGGCGAAAATACAAGGCTGACAGCCCCATTCAAAATACACGGTTAGCATTTATTGAAAAATAACATACGTACAGTGTGATACATTGTCGTACCCCAACGGTTTTAGAGTAAGATAATTTAGCTTTGACACCACATAACAAATTTAGAATTGTTTGTGAAGATTTCATGATATTGCGACGTCAAAAATTGCGATATCGCTTCCACCACCGCCTGCTTATGTCCGCATGGACAAGAACCAGTTCGGCCCAATTCCGATTTGCCCTGCTATATGACAAACAACTGTGTCCAATTTCTGTGCCGTTTTCTTCCTCCACTTCTTTCTCCTGCCACTCTCTCTCTCTCATCTCTCTCTTTCACTCTCTCTCTCCCTCTCTCCTAAATATAGGCCTAGGATATATGAAATAAATAAAACAAAATAATAAAAATGAATAAATGAAAATGATAGAATTACAAAAAGTCCTCAAATAATAGGCCTACCATTCACAAACACTTGTTAAGGGGCCTGATGCAAAAAAAATTTTATCACGAAAATTGTTTGCCCCCCCCCCCTTTTCAGGTCTCAAAAATTTCAAGGCCCACCCCTTTTCTTTTTTGACATGAAAATTATGGGTCAACCCCATCATCAGAAAATTTGTGGTCAATTTTTTCAGGGCCCCCCTTAGTAGGAGGGTCAAAACTTTTAAGGCCTCCCATTTTGCATCAGGCTCCTTAACAAGTGTTTGTGAACGGTCACTAATGTAAAAATTTGAAAATGGCCTGACAAAAATACTGCTTCCCCCGGCATGTCCATAAACCCGGGCCCATAAAAATCCTTTCCCCAGTCCCCGCCCTCTCCGCTTGCCAACAAATCCTGCCCTTTGCACATGACAAATATTTGGTAACCCAATTCACAAACCGAACATGGTCAGGGTGTGCCATATAAATTATGAGCCCTGGGTGAGGGTAAAATTGGGGAGGAAAGGGGGGGGGGCAATTTTAAATAAATAAATAAATAAATAAATAAATAAATAAATAAATAAATAAATAAATAAATAAATAAATAAATAAATAAATAAATAAATAAATAAATAAATAAATAAATAAATAAATAAATAAATAAAAGCAAATAAATAAATAAATAAAACAAACGAATAAGCAAATAAATAAATAAATAAAACAAACGAATAAGCAAATAACTAAATAAAACGAATAATCAAATAAATAAATCAAGATAAAAATGAATGTATAGGTAGGGCCAGTTTGGTTTGGGACGAGTATTGGCATGATTGGAATCGAGCTCAACATGGCCACGCCGTGCGTGCGCATAGACTAAATAGAGCTTGTAGTACGAGTGCAGCGGCGTAGAATTTTTGCAATCGGCTTGACTGCTAACAAAATATGTGATCCTTTTAGACGTCTATGTTTTAGACAATCGAAATAATTGTCCACGTGACAGAATTGCCTGTCAATCAATTTTACTTAGCGACTGTTGTGGAGGACGAGTAAACAAAGTCACATACGGGTCATTGACAGCATTACAAAATAGAAAAAAAAACACATTTTCACACATTTTTTTCTTGATTTCTTTATTCAGCATGATAGGTACAGATGTTTTCTTACGTGTAAAGTCACAATATATTTTTCCAGTAGGGAAAGCAATATTTGATCTCATTTAACCTTAACCCTAACCAAATTGAAACTCACTAAAGTTAGCTTTAAAAAGCACTGTGCATTCAATGATTCATGGATTACATGTGATGCGATGACACAATCAGTCTAAGTCATATATACCCAGGGAGTTGCTGGCACCCCTGTGACTACAGGTCTATAGGATCTTCTGTTTGGCATGCGAAGGGGCCGAGGGTCAAATCCTGGGGTACCAAATGACTTCTTTCTTCATCGTCTCTCCTTTTTCATTTGTTCTTTCCCTTCCGATAGCAAAAACACTGTGTTTCAGTAAGGGTTAATCTTCCCACAGGTGATGTGAATTTGAAATTGGGTTACCTGAATGAGTGACTTTATTTGAAATCTAGAACTGGAATAGCCCTATCACACTTTATGAATGTGTACACAAAAGTGAAGGCATCCAAAATGGTTGTATCAAAGTTCAAATATTAATATTACAAGCCATTTGAGGTCAAGTTGCAAAATAGTCTGAAATGTTTCACTTTTGACATTTGAATGCAAGTTTTAATGCAAAAACCGATAATCAGCATTTACAAACTGTTTTAGTTGAGACCTCCAACATCTATCTGCCTTGCTTTTAAATTGACACCCTACTTTCAAAATTTCAAGATAAATTTTTGGAGCTATGATCAAAAGTATCGTAGCATATTCTCTCTTATTTTTTTAAAAATATTTGACAAGTTATAATAGCCTATGTTTTAAATTGAGAAAATTGATATATAATCAGTTTTTGCAAGTGAACTCGAAGTGCCTTCACAATAACACTTGGACCAAAAGGTGCAACATGAGGGATTTCATTAGATGGCGATGTCAAAGGTCACATATCAATATCAAAGGCCATTTCAGGTAAAATTTTCATGCTGTACAGAGTGAATTTGTAGTACTAGGTTTTATCCCTCTGGCTTTAGCCATAGGTATTGCGATGGTGTATTCCTTCTGTGCAGACGATGGTGGTCAAGTCATTTTAATACGGCAACAGCCAATATCATAAGCAAAAACAATGTGACGGCAACACTGCCTGGATATCCTATATCGATTATCAAACTCAGGAATCTTGCTTCATGGGCGAGATGGCTAACCATTACACCAGCTATACTAATGTTACAGATATGCAAATTTTGAAGTCTATATCTTAACATAAAATTATAGCCACACACAAATTGAGTCAAAAAACATATTTTACAGTAGGGTGTACTATCACACCCCAATGCATTTTGATTAGTGACATTGCGTGATAACATACATTTTTGGAACTTGTCATAGTTTTGTGTTTATGTGGCTAACCAATGATGACCTTAGTGTTCCATTTTGATTAGGCCATAGGTATAGGTATCAATACCTATGATTATCTCTTTTCCTCAATATCTGGAGATCCCAACGGGGTAAAGTAATGTAACTTGTTAGGGGGTACCAGGGCCACAGATTCTCAACCGGGTTAGATTTTCCGCACAAAATATGGTAATTAAGTAACTGACTTGCATAATTAATGCATGTGGTTTTCTTTTTTTCTCAATATCTGGAGATCTGTTTGTAAACATTCTGTAGGAGGTACAGTGATGTAACTTGGCCAGAGGTTCTCAACTTAGTCTAGTGACTCATACCAAATTTGTTTTTGAAACAGTCAAATGCTTTGAAACAAAGCATTACTTTTTTTTGTATCTTTACAACTTGCCAGGTGGGGGGGGAGGAGGGGTGTAAGTTTTGTTTGCTGTATTTTAAACCATTCGGACCAGTTTTGCAGTTTATTTTATTTGTGGTTTCAAATATCTACACATTAAACACTATGGGTAAGCAACTAGTTTTGCAGCCTTGTTATTCAAGTTATCTATGCAAGTATATTATGTGTGTTGGACTACAGGATATTTGCATTAAGGTGGGTCGGAGGGAAGCATGACCTAACAGTGTTTGGACTTCAATATTGAGACACACGATGAATGGTATGAGTTCTATATTGGAGACCCAAGGCTTGATTGATACCAGGGTTTTGTTTTCTTCTATGAAAATTTTGACCTTCCGTATTTTTTCACACAAAGAAAATATCTTCAATATGATTAAATGAAAGGTCAAAATTCTCAAATGATGGACGGCTTTTCCACTCAACAATAAACACTTGAAGTACATATCATTTTATTTACATGTATATTAAGTTAAGGAGGACGGTTAAATGTTAAAAAAATATCCATGTCTGTAAATTACATGGTGTGTATTGTGTTTTGCATCAGAAGTATGCAAACTAACTTGTAAGTAGTAGGCCTAATTTGTGGAGTTCGGATTTGTATTCACAGTTTGTGACGTGGTGTAGTACCAGGGATATACACATTACACCAGGGGTCTTTTTATCTTTTCAGTTTCCGTAAGTCTATTGTTCAGATACGAAAACGCAAGTGATTCAGTAAGTTTACTGTAATCTGACTTCATTGTTAACTTTGAAGTACCAATCAGCTTATTTCAATAGAGCAGATGCCTATGTCAATAAAAGCGGGAGAGACAACACCGCTTTTTTTTAATGGCCTAGCGCCCTCTCGTCTTTGATGCATGCCAATCCGAATGACAAAGTCCACTTTTTTCTGTAAAAACGTTGAAAATAAGCTCTAAAATCACAAAAGGCCCGCTTATGAGCATATCGCACCCCAATGCACTTGTGCAGGGCCACAGTGTCGCCCTTCCCTCGTATCAATGTCTATCTCCCTATTTTGCTTCCTCCTTTAGGACGTAAAATTTAGACTCTTCTTTTGTCTAGATTGGCACCCAACCGCACATCTCAAGGTTTTATGTAAAAAATCAATATAACTTACCAAAACGAAAACTGAAATTCACGAGCTTCAAATTTTCAGTAACTAACAAAAGGCTAGAATAAAAGATTGGTCATACCTGGGATTTATCCACTTCAGAATAACAATGACTTACAAAAACTATTACGGATACGGAAACAGAAACTGAAAAGATAAAACGACGGAATAACCTATAAAACATTTTACATTTAAAAGCACACAAAAATAAATGTATAAGAAATTAAA
Organism: Amphiura filiformis; assembly: GCF_039555335.1. Classification (NCBI taxonomy): domain Eukaryota; kingdom Metazoa; phylum Echinodermata; class Ophiuroidea; order Amphilepidida; family Amphiuridae; genus Amphiura; species Amphiura filiformis. The sequence continues at coordinate 21,725,288 of NC_092645.1, forward strand.
AAGTGGTAGGCCCTATTATTGCACCCAATTCTAAAAAATACTATGAACTTCTTTGGTTTCTTTATTTCTTTTTTGAGTTCAAAAATGTTATCCTGTTTGGAATGATAAGTCAAATATGAATGGAAATGGGGCTAAAACATGCATTTAGGGTGTTTTTTCGTAGGGTGTGGCAATCAAGAGTAAAGACATAATTGTACAAAGTTTAATCAAAAAGTTTGTTACTTATGTAGACAAATCCAATTTTCTACTCACGGTTAGACAGTTTCGTCAACCAGGTCGGTTGACTTCTTCTACATACCGGTAAGTAAAGAACTTCATGACTTTATACAATCCTGATTAATCTATTCCAAGAAAAAGTTTAATCAATTTAATATTAAAAATTGAACTTAATATTAGAGTAATATCTTACCCTTTAGAGCCTATTCAAAATTCTGAATGCTTTTAGTTTTGTGACTACGATTGTATGAAATCGTTCAACATTTTGCCACCCCCAGAAAATCCCAATGTATAAAAATTTGACTTGTATTGCCATTTATTTTCAACTAAAGGATTGGACTTTATTTCATTTGGTAAAGAAAGATAATATTAATCGAGGGCTTAGAGCAAGAACTAGCTAAGTCCACAATTACATGTTACTCATTTCGGCAACAAATGGACGGTCAATTCTGTCCTCTATAATATAATGCAAGTGACTTTGGGGGTATGCACATGGTCACTTGCATCTAACTAACCATGGTAATAACTGTTTAAGTGGCCACCATATACCCCAAAGTCACTTGCATTTATCATGGAGGGCAGAATTAGCCATCCATTTGTTGCCGAAATGAGTAACATATAAATAGTGGACATAGGCCTAGCTAGTTCTTGCTCTAAGCCCTCTACGGAAGAAGTTTGTGCTGTATTTTTTTAATCGGACTGGGTACTGTAAATCATGGACAAGAAATGGGATGTAAACCGGGCATAATAATCTGATTGTAATACAAGAAATGAATATCTGATGGATTTTGGATGAATTATTAATAACATATTTGAATATTAATAACGGGCATTATAATCTGATTTTATACAAGAAATTCATATGGATTCTGGATGAATTATTAATAAAATATTTTGTGAAACGTTACACTTGTATGGATTTTGCTTGTTTGGTATAAACGTTTTGATAACACTAAATATCGTGTTAATAAGGTCATGAAGAAGTGTTAAAATATTTGGTTAAAAAAATATCAAAACATTTTTAAAATGTTTTAATGTTATTGTAAAATATTTTTGCAAATGTATTACCAAAATATTTTGGCAACTCGTTTTTACAGCAGGTTATTCCCTGAAAATGTTTTGTGCTTTCTTATTTGAAACGATGATAACGTTTCATGTTCATGCGTTTTTATTTTGTTTGAAGACATATCTCACGTTGAAACCACCGCGAAATGCCTATAGGCCTACGGTCGTATAGAACTAATTGTTTTTCGGTATGATAACATGATAACATAATTTTTTTTTTCGAAAACCTGACCAATCTAACATTTAAACATTCAAACATTTAAAAATGGCAGCGCCAGACGGGTTGCGACGGCATATAGTAGGCCCTACAGGTCTGGTGCTGTTACGACGCATACTGAAGTATCGTGCATGTAGTAGTATACATGGTATAAGAAAGCAAAAGGAAAAAGGCAAAAAAACTTGATACTTTTTAATGTTTTTTATTCAATTTATACAATTATTTCTTCTTTCCAAAAAAAAGAAATATATATAGGGGGCCTATTATAAATTTGGGGTCTGTCGGGTTACGCCAATGAAACATTTTTTTAATTCATATTTTTATTACAAATTATTGTGATATATTCAAATGTTCATACGCATTTGATTATCACAATAATAACTCGTTATTAGATATGGAAGAGAAGAGAACAAAAAGCACCTCATTGATTAATTGTGTTAGAATTGAATTTTCACACATACGTCAATCCAAAATTGATTATCCAATAAACAAATCTGAACAATTCCGATATTTTTCTCATCACACCAGACAAGCTGCTGATTTATCTGTCGCAACCACATCATTTCATTGTGTTTCTTTCATATAGGCAAAACAAACAATCCAACATCAATCAGGGACGCGTGCTTAAAAGGTGCGCACCCCTTATCAGCTTACACGAGTAGATTAACCATCGCAACCATCACATGGTAGATATCAAAATGGACGGCAAACGAGGAGTAAGATTTACCCTCATCCTCCTTGCTTGTATAAGTTTATCTCGTGCTCAGTGCCCAGAGGGGTGGACTTCTGCTGGATTTCATTGTTATAAAGCGTTTGATCAACCGCAGACATGGAAAGATGCCGAATCGCATTGTCAGTCGCTTAGCGTCGGGAAGAATACAGCTCATGTGACATCAGTGTTGGGGATACCTGAGAATGTGTTGTTGAAAAACTGGTTGGAGTTGACGAAAACTAACGTTACAGGTATATCCACTTCTTTATTTGTTTGTTTTTGTTTCAGTTTCGTTTTGCTTTTCCTTGTGGTATTTCATTTTGAATATATTTGAATACGTTGGGACAGTCTAACAAAACACAAAATATACAAAATAAAACTTCGAATTATGAACTTCAAAGTAATCATGATCTTCAATAACTATAAAACAAATAGGCTACAACCTTTCAAAAGGTATGTGATTGTTAAAAACTGTTTAATATGTACAACAACATCCCAAATTTAGGTATGTGAGAATGATACACTATAATTAAATCATTCTCTTAAGGCAACTTGATCTTTTGTTGGTCGAAACAACCAAAAAATTGATTCTCATTGGCTAAATCAATATATTATTGAAAAATAACATTTTAATGTTTTGCAAAAGTTCATTCTACAAATCATATTCTTTGAAAACTTGCTTGATTTATTGTTGTTAATGAGTTATGTACGTTTTACAAAAGTGTTGTTGTTTCAGCCCTCTTTACAACATAATTCAAGAACCACAGGACCTACAAAAGTATATCTGTGATATTTGAATTCTTCTATACGCTCGCTATAATAAATGCAATCTTTGTCAAAGCTCACTGCCATTTGCAAGATGCTGTGAACTACCAAATCGCAAGTTTGAAATAGTTGCTAACTTTAAATCCTAGTTCCCTGACCTACATAGGGACTTCAAAACAAAATAAAACATGTTTTAGGCCTACAGGCATGAGAATTTTCAGGTTTAAAACTGAATTCATTTTTTTTTAGTCAAAATTTCCGCAACTTAATTTAATTTCAGCCTGTTTTTTGCCCAGGGGGGCCACTGGTCATTGACCAGGGGGTATCATGCGTGGCCAAAGATTCAAGTAAAAAGGGTCTTTTTTCATGATCAGGCACATGTACTTAAGTATCGTGAATAGGGTAGGCCTATCTAAAACAAGGAAATTTGAGAAAAAGGGTATACCTTGTACAATAAATCAGTGTTTAGGGTCCTTTGAGTCAAATGTGGTATGTAATAAAGGTTAAAAGTTATGAACTTTTGAATTTGTGTTTTCCCAGTTTATCATGAAGGGTTTTAGAGTCAAAATATGACTGATTTACTTGCTTCTAATGGGGGCAAAAATAATGTCAACACTTATTTAGCATTTTAGGGTATGAAATTGCACTTGTCATACTTGTTTAGGGGTGCATTTTCAGACCTCGTAAATACTTGTTTAGGGTGCTATTTGAAACTTCGTGGCCACGCATGATACCCCCTTGTCAATGACCAGTGGCCCCCCGGGTTTTTTGTACTTTTTGCCCAATTTTACGGGTATTTTCAGTTTTTTTAGGAAAGTGCATTCTCATGCCCGGTTTTATATGAGAAGAAAACATCGAAGGGTTCAACAGACACATCTTAGTGAAGTTTCCTGATTTCTACTAGACCGCGTTTAAGGGTGATGTCCTTATTTTAAACAATGGATGCATCTTGACGTGGAAATAAGAGGAACAGTTTGTTAACCTTGTAGCACACTTACAAAACGCGACTTCCTTGTTTAACTTATGAACCAATATTATCCTGAACATGTACATGTATAAAAGACAAGACATCCAGTAAAACTGTACCATCTGCAAGCATTAGATAATCTTTTGAACAAAAATAAAGCAATTTAATCATTTTCAGAAATAAATCTGCAATGATTTCCACATAGATGTGAGTAATCTTTTTAATCAAAATTAGCCTTTTTTTAGACCGTTTGAGACCCAAATTGAAACATATAATCATAAAGACCTAGAACGAAACACAAATATCACGTAAATTGAATTATAAAAGAAAAGAATTCAGTCATTCAAATGATCATTTGCAGTATTTTGCCAGATACTACATTACACACACCCACATCTCCTACACCCCAACCCCTACACCCCACCCGGTACACCCCACCCCGGTACACCCCACCCCCATCCCGTCTTCTCATGACATATTAATATTCACAGAATAACATATCCGAACACACATAACATGCAAATTTCCTGTGTCAGAAATACCTAAACTGAATGAGACACTTCGCAATAGGCAAAATAAATTTGGTAAATTTATGATATAAATCGTTTTTAAAAGACTAGAGACTCGTCATAATAGTTTTATACAATATAACACAATTAAATTATGCATTGTTAATCAATATTTTTTTTTATAAATTAGTTTGAAACCTCGTAATCAATTAAATTTATCAACATAATGGTATATAACAAACATGCAGCATATTGATTAAAACGTGTGAAGCAACAAAAGCTTACTCAATCAATATTTTAATTTTAATCACGATTTTAGATATTTGTTATTTTTTTAAAATTTGATTAGAAGTGTATTTCTGATTTACCTGCTAATTACTTTATACTTATTTTAGTTATTGATTGATTGATTAGGCCTATTTATTTATTTATTTATTTATATTTTTTTCAGTAAATAGTTAATAAGATGACGTGACAGAATTTTAACAAAAACGAAGTCTTGGGTAAAAAATATGGTGGTTTTATGAAAAAGTACAAAAACACGAGGTTTTTTGTAGTAGTTTTTGTTTAAATACATCAGGGGTATACTTTCTTGCAGAAATCATCATCACATACCATAGCATTGGGAACGTGTCATGATGGTTAGGCTATACCTTTAGTGCATGAGGCCCCGGGTTCAATTCCCGGCCGTGGAGATTTGCTGGGATATTGACTTTGGGGGAAAATGTCTGAAATTAATTGACAACCTCTGTCGATGACATCCAGACTTCCGCTCTCAACCATGGTTGAAATTGGGTAAATGAATCATGAAAGTCCTCCGTCCTTCAGAGGGGATGTCAAGCCGTCGGTCCTGTGTACAGAGCTATACCTGTACATCTATCTCGCAGCCAGTTTCGAAAAGAGTAGGGTGATAACCCTGACTGTTCCCAACTCGTCCCAGTATTCAACTTAAACCCCATGATGGAAATAAGTTTCAATGAGGCTTTCTTGGGTTATTATCTAGGGTTGTCAAGACCCGAACAAATCAAATATAGAACGAGCATGCGAATATCACTTCCTTTATCAGATCGATGTTTTTGGGAGTTAGGGGCCTATTTGTACAGCCGAAATTTTGTTTATATTAATTAATTAAGGGCTGGGGTATGAACGTTTGGACAGTATTTATTTTGGGACATTAGAGCACATCAGACATATCGAATTGCATTCTGAATACGAAGAAAGCAGGCTGATATCAAATAATTTTGATTTTTGAAATTCGCAATTTAATACACATTTTATGGCAAATCATTAAAAATTGATATTTTTGATATTTAACAGTACTTGAAGTAAACTTTATAAATCTGATGATTTATACTTAATGTATGGATTTTTTTTCCTAAAACACCAAACAAAATTAGGTCTTTTTGGGAAAAAAAATCCATATCTTCAATATGAAAGGTCAAAATTTTCAATTGACCGTCGGCATTTCCTCCCTGCTACATACACTTTAAGAATATATCATTAGATTTATATAATTTACTTCGAGGACTGTTATATATCAAAAATTTGAAAAATATCGATTTCTTATAATTTGTCATAAAATTTGTATTATATTGTGATTTTCAAAAAATTAAAATTATTTGATATCAGAAAGACATGCTTCGTATTCAGAATGCAATTCGATAGGTCTGAGGTGCTCTCATGTCTCACAAAAAATACTGTCGAAACACAATAAACGCTCCTTTTAGATCCCTTAATTGTTTAGGGATTAATTGTGTTTTTATTAAGTATTTATAACACGGATTTACTCTGTCGTGTGTATGTATAACATAATATAATTACTAGATAATTATTAATTAAACCATTTAAATATTAAATCATAATTTTGCTACGGTTGACAATTAAATGTTTTGTCGTTAAATTATGTTATACCATAGAATCGTGGCTAGGTCTGCATCCCGTAGACAATGAAGAGGAGGTCCTGGACGATGAGTGGAGCGATGGAGGCCATGCTGATTTGACTGTGTGGATAGAGGAGGGTATCCTTGATGATGAATTCATGTTCATGACCAAGGTGAGTTGAGTATGATGGTGCACTCTTATGGTTAGCAACTATTTTACCGCGATAAACTCATGTGCGTGGCGGTTACGGTAAGAATGCGAGACGCCGCATGTGATATTATTGTCTCGCGGAAAATGAGCTAGTTTATAGGAAGTTACTGATTAGAACTGCTTAAGGGGACTCGATCTTTTGTGCGTAATTATAGAGGGCCAGGGGATTCACTCTATCATTAAAAAAAATATTTGAAGAAGTCAAACAGCCCTAGGAATAAAAACTGTGGTGTAATTCACGCCAGATACAATTTCTTTATACGACACAAATTAATTTTTGTAATCGATCAAAAAACAAACGTTTTATATCAATTTTAAATTTAGTCTGAATCCGTAAATATGGTACCTCTCGCCCTTTTTTTAGGTCAAGGCTATTTTTACCATTATGCAGCGAATCATTGTTGAAGCTATTTCACATACATGTACAAAACATTCTAGAGAAAGAATGAGGACATATAGTGTTGAAATATCTTCTGTTGATTTTGAATGATAATGCCATGAAGTCGTAAATTTTAAGGTCAAATTCCTAAAACCAAAACAAAACATTGCGACGCAGATAATTCCCGACTTACGCAATTTCATCATCACATCAGTGTCTTTATTATTTGTTTGAAACCTTTCCCAAACGTTCGTGCTATTTATGCATAAAACGGCTAATCTATCTTTACAAAACGCGTCTTTTTTTAGTTAACAAAAGGCTAAAGATGGCATTATGAGATTTATCTTTTATCATTACACTCATCCGCTCAACTGCCACGGTGGCCGAGCGGTAAAGCGCTAGACGCGTAATCGAAGGAAGTTTAGAATCGCTGGTTCGAGTCCCAACGAAGCCTGTGGAAACTTTTTTCTTCAAAATTCATGATCGCATTCCGAAATGAGTCACTTGTCGGTAAATCATGTATCGTATCCTTAATGTTACGGTATAGACCACTTGACATCAATGTTTATCAACAAAGGCGAGGGATTGGTCTTTCGATTTGCTCGAACGAACCGCCTCTCTGTTCAATGGCTTTCTTGTACTATATAAAATGTGGTGGGAGATTTAAAATACACATGCCTTGAACAAACTACGATGCGCACGCACACTGCAGGGCAAAGAACAATGGAAAGTGCCATAATGCGTGCGCATACTGCCGGGTAATGACGTCACATGTCCAGTGGTCTGTATACTGACCCATATAGGAAACATGGGGAGCGGATCCTGGTTGCGATGGTTACTCGACGGTATGTAGGTTGATCACTTCCCGGATATAAACTTTTCCGCGCGATCTACTTCTGATATAAAGGAAACTATTTCATGCTTATTGATTCACACTTTTCTTGTCATTCTAAAAATGTCGTACTCTATCCCCGGGACTCTATCGACCTACATACTGTTGCAAACGTCCTCAAGATTTAAGGCTTACGTTTATAATAATTTCCAACTTTTGCATTTTACGACTGAGTTATTAATGGGCTTGTTTCAAACCATTATCTTTTATCCATCAGATGTGCTTGGTGCTGAACACCGCAGAAGGAATCTGGTTACCAACCGATTGCAATAAGCCTCGACCCTATGTGTGTAAACTTAGCACATGCCCTCCAGGGTGGGTAGCACACGGGGTCGATGTTACCACGCGTTCAACTCCAGGAAGCCATGGGTCCACGCAGAGAAGCATTGTAATAGTTTTGCCAAAGAATCGGAGGCGCATCTTGCAGGTATTGCGGACGCAATGGAAAACAGGTACCGTAACGTCTTTGTAATGAATTATTCAAATTCAATTGCATTTTTTTTTTATATAAACTATATTTCAAAGCTTTTTGAAGAATGAAATGCAAAAGAGGTACCTTCAACTTCGAATAGTTTTAACATCCGCAGTTCAGAATTATTATCGCTTGCCGCTGCGGCAAAGCGTATCAGGCAACGAGAAGCCTTGATAATTGTATCCGTTTATAGGCCTACAATGTGCCACGCCGCTCAATGACCGCACAGCAACAAGTCGCATGAAAATATGAAGCAACCTTTGTTACGAACGAATGAATTGAAGGACAGGGTTAATGTTTGAGGCCTGAGGTGCTGTTTGCACCTAAAAACTACCGTCTCTCACCATGCAATATTCAAATTTCCCGGGCACCGAAATTGCCTGTGGCAATGACGTTCCAGTAACACAATGAAGGCTGACGACATTTGAGCTTTCATGACGTCCCTAGACAATTTGGGCGCGGGAATTGTGAATATCACGTGTTGAGAGCTAGAGCCGGCTGTTTTTATTCGGTTTTTATGGTCAACTTTTAAGTCAACTGCTTGCAACTTGAAGGGCGTGCTGGCGATTTATCGATCAGATATTGGCAATCGCTTTTCTCGTAAACGACGGAAGTTACGTCACAAAAAGACGCTACTCTCCTTGCGATTGCCATATGCCTTTAATGAATTATGGGATGGAAAACTGAAATCACAAAACTGCCCATCTATTTGACACGCACCGTGTGCGTTAGGATGAAAATGACGGCCGAGGAGGGGTATATCCTTCATTATGAAGGAAAATATAATATCTGACCCCTAACCACAACTCTAACCCTAACATCTAACCCTGATATATATCTTTACATTTGCATATATCATTATGTTCCTTCATAATGAAGGACTAACTCACATGTTCCTTCATAAATGAAGGACTGGTCCGAGCCGGGGTGCTAGTGAGCCCATCATTTTGCCATTTTTATGTCAGTTCCTGAGGTTTGACGATCATGTGGCAAATCGAATCTGTGACGTCAATATTGATATCGATATTAATTAGGCTGTTCCAGTTAAATTAAATACCCATTGGTCATTGGCTGTTCCATTTAATGTACATACTCCCTCTGAAATAATGGCCCCAAAATTGCTGTTCCGTTTAATTTACATACTCCCTCTGAAATGGCTGTTCCATTTAATTTACATACTCCCTCTGGAATAGATTTCCCCTCATCAAATTTCATATTGTGAACTTCAATCTATCAAATTCAGGTTTGACGATCATGTGACAAATCGAATCTGTGACGTCAATATTGATATCGATATCAATTAGGCTGTTCCAGTTAAATTACATACCCAGTGGCCATTGGCTGTTCCATTTAATTTACATACTCCCTCTGAAATAATGGCCCCAAAATAGCTGTTCCGTTTAATTTACATACTCCATCTGAAATGGCTGTTCAATTTAATTTACATACTCCCTCTGGAATAGATTTCCCCTAATCAAATTGCATATTGTGAATTTCAATCCATCAAATTGCATAGCTTCACTGTGAATAAGAGAACTTTTTTTTAAACTTTTTTTTTTTTTAAAGAAATTTTATTTATTTATTTTTGGTTTTTTTAAATATTTTTTTTAATTAAAAAAAAAAAAAAAAAAAAATCATTTAATGTTGTAATTACTAGTATTTCCAGATAAAGTATAAGATAAAGTATAAACATTTCAGTTGAAAACTCCTAAGGTTAAATAAGAAATTAAATAAAAAGAAATGAATGCAAACCAGACCTTCAATACAAATTCTGCAATACGGCCGTGTGTCCTGAACTCGCCACCCTTAACGTTACATGACAACTATTATGAATTTGTACACCAACCGGGTTTCTAATTAGATTATCTCGACAATCATCAACCCTAAACTAGCAAAGGTATACATTTTTGGAAAGCTAAAGGCATCAGCAATTCCAATATATACATTTCAACTCATTATACAGGGTGACCTGCAAGTTATACAGGGTGGAATAAAAAGATTTTGATAAAAATGGGTCACTCAATGCATTGCTTATTACCAACTTACAGTAATAAACTGGAAGTAAACAACATTCATTTGGTTAGAGGAAATGGAGAGCCAACTGACTTCGGAAGAAACCAAAATCACAGCTGTTTGGTAATCTCGGAATATAGGGTGTCCCAAAGTATGTTAGATTTTTTTACAATTCAACGTATTTTGAACCTAAACATTTTCCCCCTAACCCATACAGAAAAAATATGTCCATATTTAGATTCCTCTTCAAATTTCCCTTCAGAAAATCTATACTTTGACTATGATAGGATAAGTAATTAAAATTTTACAGTAACTTTCAGATTTTGAAGACATCTGCATTACTTACTACAGTGTTTAATATGACAACGGGTAGTTTTGTATGGGAAAGTTTGTATTTTCTACACTAAACCAATCATAAATGATTAAAAACAATTAGTAGAATTGTTTAGCTGTAAGGCCGTGAGTCGTTCAGATGCTAAATAGAGTCCAAATCCAATTTACAGCCTTTACAGAAGCAGATTACGCACTAAAAATACCAATCCCATAGAGTTTGTGTGTACCACATCCCCCACCACCACATCCCCCACCACCGCCACCCTGCCCATTCTGAATTCTATGAAGCATAGTGTCAGTATTAAAAAAGTTCAAGTATTTCTTTTTACAGGGTTGAAAGTGCATTTTATTTAGCAATAAAATGAGACCACAAGCATGACAATAACTTCTTGCTTGACAGAGATATCATCATTTGTTGTGAGTCGACTTTGGCAAAATGTAACGTCGCCACCTTTTTTTGGTGGCGAGCTCAAGACACACGACCATACATGTATTTCCATTAAAAGTCTGCTTGTTATCTCACGCAATTGAATAATAATAATAACCGTGTCCGATTGAACTGATACCAATTTTTTCAGGAATATCTTGTTTCCTATGAACTTTCATTCTCCTGATTGAATCGCTCTGTAATCAGTTATTCCATTTTTAATCAAAAGAACCGATAACCCGAATCTGCAATTAAGCGCATTTTAAAGAGGTCACGCTAGTCCTACAGCCATTCCGAAATGTTAAAGTAAGATCCGATATAAATAACAACGTACCTATTTGGAGAAGTAATCTTCTCTTGCGTCATGCGTAAACCAAAAGTTGCGCTTTCCTATGAAATGCATTGTCAGGTTTTGAACCACGCTTCATTTTTGAATATTCAAATTTCCCTCTATTTCAGGTTTCTAGCTTCTCTGCCGGAAGAGACGCAAGAGCCTTTCTGGATAGGAATGAAAGGTGTGAATAAGGACAATGTTACGTCGACATGGTCGGAAGACGTCAATTTTGATCTCGCTGGCGTCGAAAATGACAAGGGTGATAGCAACGGCACATGCGTAGAGATGCATATCGATGACGGTATAGCCTGGGAGGATGCACCTTGCTCATACCAAAGACCTTATGTTTGCCAACTTAGCCACTGCAGACGAGGCTGGACGCCAATAGAAGGTGAGATTTCGTTTTTGAGGCCAAATTATAGGCCGATTTGTTTCAATTTTTTGGATCCGCCCCTCATTGCGTTTGCCACGTAAACAGACCTTTGAATTTCAGATAGTCAATAGGTAAATGTTGCCCACATGGGCAGCAATTGAAGGCAGATGCATGGTAGGCGTAATTGGAGATCAGCTTAATTAGGCCTAACAGACTTTAAAATTTGAGCCCCGGCACTAGCGCGGCCATTTTTGTTTTATGCAAATTAGCAATTTTCCCCACAACTTTCTTTTTTTCTGTTGTTGGGGAGAGTAGAGATCACAAAAACCATGGGAATGTCACTTGAATCCACATGGGTTCGCCAACTTCCCCCGTGCTCTTATGATGCTATACGCAGTGCCCTGTTTAATGTTATGTTTTACCAGAGATGATGTAAGGAAGAGGAGGGTTAACGGAATTATATACTTGAGATAATCCCGTAGGTAATCCGATTGCACCTATTCATAGTCCTTAAATCTCAAGTAGTTAGACATCCACTTGCAGTAGCCTTTGGTGTGATGTGTGAGACCGCTCACGGTCAACCGATTTTCACTCCAGAATTGGAAATATTTCGAATGTTTCTATAGAGAGTTTGTTGAAAAGTATGAAACGCGTGTATTAAGGACCTCCTGCTCTGATGGGATACCACATGTGGATAATACAAGAAAGAAATCGAGTGTTGTAAAATTTCCCCCCAAATCCGCTTTTTTTGTTAATATTATACATTTCTAAAGAAGAAATTTTTAGGATTTTTTAGAGAAGTGATAGTCCAGTCAATCTAAACGAATAAGTGGTGTCACTCACCACTAATTGCAACAGAATTTTTTTCACTTTTATACATTTTGGAGATGTCCCCTGAACATCATACCAAAAATATACTAAAATATACTTGGTGGAAAGGTAGTTTTTGGCGGGAAAAGGTCATACAGGGGTCAAATTTCAAAATTGCTTTAATCTTTTTAAAAACTATACCAAGGCATTCCTCTAGTCTTAAGGATTCAGAAAAAGTATAGTTTGTCATATCTGTGATGTACCATTCTCAAGTTATAAGCAAAAAGGTCAAAGGTCAAATTTTGGGCTTAACGTGGGTCAACTTCGAAAAAATGCTCCGATTTCCTTAAAAATGGTCTCAATGTGTTCGTCCTTAAAAAACACTCCAAAATAAGAATAGTTTGCCATATCTTGGATGTTTCGTTACCTAGGTAGCAGGGTAAAAAAGGTCATTGACCATTGAACTCTATTGACCCCGACCTAGTTTTCGATGTTACGCATGTAATAAATAACCTAAACAGTGCAAATATTCTTTAAATGAATTATGTTTGCAAGCCGAACAATTTGAGACCATTTTGGTTAAAATCAGACAATTTTTAGTTTTTTGACCTCTGTTGAACTCACCATTTGACCTTTGACCTTTTCGGTTATAACTCAAGAACCGTACATCACATATGGCAAACTATATTTTTCCTGAATCCTTATGACAAGAGGAATAGTTTGGTATAGTTTTTAAAATGATTGGAGCGATTTTGAAATGTGACCCCTGTATTACCTTTTCCCGCCAAAAACTACCTTTCCACCAAGTATATTTTAATATACTTTTTGTATGCTGTTCAGGGGACATCTCTGACATTCATAGCAGTGAAAAAAATTCTGTTGCAATTAGTGATGAGTCAAAACCCACTTTGACTGGACTATGATGATTGTTGATCATTTCTATTTTCAAGTTTTTATGTATTTCCGGTCATTTCCTGTAAACCTAATAAAGATATTCTGATAATTGACAACATTCTCTATCACAAATGATAGAGGCTGAAAGTGACAACAAGCGACGAAAATTGTAATTTGCCATGGAACTTCAGTCATATTTTATCTGAAATCTGACTGGATGACAGGGCCTGCATGTATGGTATGCATGGTACGATGACATGCAATCACTGACCTATCCCTGCCCTGAAAGTAGTTGCCTGTAAGCTCGTGTACAGAGAGTTGATATTCTTGAGAGGGCACTCTATTCACGTGGTTTCTTTTCCAACGCTAAAAGATCACGAATTTTGGTGGTTTGCAAATGAAAAGTGTCCGCACTATCGATTGATTACGTAACTGTTATGAATAATTTATTAGGTTTTTCAATGCAATCGCCTCGACCCATTAATACATATTATCTGTATTATCAAAGTACTTGGAACAGCAATCCGGTGAGTTCACTGAACTACGCCCTAATACTGATGGAGTTTTAATGGCGTTAATCCTCTCCATACACAGATAAACAAATACAATAGATGAAGGTCAACACGTATGACCTCCTATGTGACATGTTATAATGTGATGTACAAAACCTGAATATCATAAAGATCAGTATTCGTTTGTGCATATGAACTGCACATTTACGTTGCTAAATATTACTCATCATAATAATGACAAATATTGGTATTATGACAATACGGTATATACATTGTATATAAAACGACTAATAGATCCTACTATCATGGCGTCAGGTCAATGTTCATCATATCCCGTATGTTTCTTAAAATTCATTCATATTTGAGACAAATTGCTGTGCCCATTTTATACTGGTGCACAGGTAGATCCGTGTTTTTTTTAATTTTCATTTCCTTTTAATGAAAGAATTAAGGTTTTCCACTGCACGGGGCCACAAGGGTGATACTAATTTTAATGCTATATTTTCAAAACGAATACGTGTTCCCGATTGGCTCTATAGCGATTTCACAAAAAAGGTATTTCTAGTACAATGCAGCGTCGGACTCTAGCTGAGAGCGTAGCCTAAGTCATTATAGACTCCAAAAAGGGCACTCCATACACAAATGAACAAACACAAAGGAGGGTAGTCTCCTCCGTGACCAGCTTGATTTCGATGGAGCGAAACCAAATTGGCTGCAGAGGAGACGGGTAATTTTGCCATGCAAATGAGGTGAGTGTCATAGCCCTGTCGTGTATCACACCCGTTCCGGGTTCAAACCCCATTCAGGAGGGTGAAAGTGCATAGGAACAATGCCGGAAACTACGTCACGCTATTGTTCGACCTAGGCTACATATTTTTTAACGCATGCGTGTTCGTCAATACAGCTTTAGTCTCCTCCACCTTCGCAACACGGTACGTGGAGTGTCTGGAATCACAATGACGGCGGAGGAGAATACTAGCTGGTCAAACAGTTTAATTTTATCAAGCATATAATACCTGAACAATCACCGTCATTTGATCTATTTACTACAGAATATACTCAAAATATAATTTTAAAATAGTAAACCTGTTAACTTATATATTTGTGTACTAAAATATAAGGACACGTGAATAAAATCATGTCGAAGACAAAATGGCCGCTAATCCGCCTATTGTGAGACCTAGGATACATATTTCGAAAGAGGGCAGCAGACTAGGATGCCTATCCCATTGTCTATTATTCCTGCCCCATTGTAGTATTTTATTGTATAGCGGCTATACACCAATCCGAGAAGCGTTTACTGTATTTGGCCCTCTATTGACGGCAACACAGATGTACCAGAGCGGGAGATTTAATTCGTAATTCAATACTCATGATTGTGTATTGAATATCACTGTTGTGTACAATTCCCGGGTACAATTCTGTATAGCACACAATAAATAATGGATGGAACCCCCGACCTCGGGACACCGCAGTTTTACATCGGGGACACCGCAGTAATGGCGAAGTCGGATAGGTGTATAGAGGGAAATGCATAATTTACTTTGAATGAGCGGTCTCACACATATTTTGTCTGAGGATAGCGGGATCAACCTCCTCTTCCTTACATCTTCTCTTGTTTTACCTTGCAAGAATTTCGTGAATCCGGCCTGCCACTCCGCTAGGTAAACATTGATATTTATGAGTAGTCGACTAGTCATACAAGCATGCACCGATAATCATCATGCACCGAAATACAAAATTTACATTAATATAATAGGCCTACTTTTTTTACCTTGCATTCCATTTTGTAATAGGCACATGCATGTGGTACACGTCCGAAACGAAAAAGCACCCCGCACCCAAGACAAGCTCGTCCGCAACCAAGGGTCACAAACGTGTGCGCAGAGGTTTCAACTTCAATCGTATGCGTATGAAACCCGGTAGCTTTAAGAAGAAAGTGACAACGACGAACCTAGGAACGGGAAAAGGACCTTCGGGAAAACGACAACAACGAGGAGAGTGTCATCGACAAGGACAGTCAGTTCGAAGCTAAGCAACAAACCACCAATGGCCCCACCAAGCCGCAACAGAGTATGTATTTTTGTATTTTAATTTTGCTGAACCGTGAAATGGTATCAGCCTATAGTCCTAGCGCCTATTAGTCTTTTTCCTAACTTATTAACTCAGCAACCTTTCTGAAATGGACATATCTCAAAATGCCCCGAAGGTGTAGCTCCCAAGTGGTGTTCCACCGGGGACGGGGTGACAAAAATATTCCATCATGGTGTTGAAATGTATCTACACACTCTAATCTTTTCATTTTACCTAGACTGTCCCACAGTCTCGGTTCGGTCCGGCCTGGATAATGGACCGATATAATAGCCTATCAAAATATGCCATAGTCCCCCCCCCCCCCCCTAAATACACAGCGACCAAAACCACTTCCCAGCGCCCAAAACCAATTCCTCTTTCTACAAAATTGATGCCACTACACTAATCACACCTCCTTCATTGAACGCTAAAATTCAGTGACCGCTCCCCACCCCACGTGTATTGGGTTGATTTTTAATGCTATGTAATCTACATTACCAGTCGTTCTCCATGGACCCGAGGGAGGGTCTACATTTTACCCGGCTGGCATTTCTGACGTGGGCTGACTGTCTGAGAGATAATTGGGTTGAAAAACGAGGAAGGAAATGAGAAAGTAAGAGGTGGAAAGGGAAGATGTACAAAGTGGAGGAAAGCGTATTAGAGAAGAGGCTTTTGTTAGGGTAAATGAGGGGGGGGGGTTGTGTATTGACATTTTGCGGTATATTTTGTTGTTGTTATTTTGAAACTTTTTGTTGTTGTTAGGACAGGGGGTTCTTAATACAGGCCATCCGGCCTTCCGAGAACCTCCTCATTCAATGTATGTGTTTAATTGTTGTGCTGTTATATTTTATATTTGAATGAAATAAAGATAAAGATGAATGAAACGTGAACAGGAAGTATTGGACAATGTAGGCCTATACGCCGAAAGTAAGCACAAATGCTTACTTTTCTTATAATTGGCACATTTCTTACGTAGATGAGGCATAAACAACAAAATCGAGGACAAAGGATATCACGTGATTCAAAAAACAATGTCGCGTGATATCCGTTTTTATTCCTCAGTTCCGTTGTTTATACCCCATCTACGGCAGAAATGTGCCAATTTTAACAATGATCTATCGCACTTGAACAGTCTTTGAACCATCTGATTCCGTCATTAATTTCGCAGCCTAAGATGAATAGCCGTGCCGCTGGAGGAGATCCTAATATGCGATGTCTAGGCGGTTGGGGGACTCAGGCTAATCCTGAAGGTGGTGATGATCTGTGTATGCGGTCTTGGCCCGACATGCCGATGAAGTATTACGATGCTAAAGCGTGGTGCCTATCTTTCACATACACGGGTATGTTAATTAATGTTTGTTTTCAA
This sequence comes from Amphiura filiformis, assembly GCF_039555335.1. Classification (NCBI taxonomy): domain Eukaryota; kingdom Metazoa; phylum Echinodermata; class Ophiuroidea; order Amphilepidida; family Amphiuridae; genus Amphiura; species Amphiura filiformis. The sequence goes on from NC_092645.1 coordinate 21,742,708, forward strand.
TGTTTTCCAGTTGGTCCGTGCGGACACACACTTGGGTAATCAGTAAATTGCTATGTACTTTTACATATAAAGGAATAACAATCTAAAGTAGGCCGGTCCCAATCCCGTTAGAGCATTTCCGATCCCGGCATCGCCCCCGGAATCCCGTTGCGACCATTAATTCTGGCGATCCCGGAAAACCAGACTCACTTTCCCGATCCGGAAAATTTTTATAGCTTTATGTATCATAGCATATAAGCAATGGAGTGACTATTGCGGGACAGCTCTTTTTGGAGTGATAAATTTCACTCATAAACAATTCTACAGCCTGTCTCAAAAAAAATTGTGCAAGTGAAAAGCGCCCTCTTTGTCAATTAGAAAATTCTTATATCAACGTTGTCGTTTGTTCAGTTCAATTTGCTTGTTTTAATCTTGAGATAGGCCCTATGCGTACTTAACAACGAAAGGGTAAAATGACAATTGTGCCACTTTTACTAGGGAAGAGGGCTGTACATGTAAATCAATGCTAGCATCAAGTTTATCAAGAGTTCCTTCGTGAAATCAAAAGAATGCATCAATTACACAGCAATACACAATTATTTTAACTGTTTTACTGTTTTATCATGATACAGGTATAATGATTATCTTTTCCCACTTACGACAAATTAAAAGATAAATACATATTTCACATTCTGCTGTAAAATTAAATACATGTGCATGTCAATAATTTTATGATGGTAAATACTGTTCTCTTTGTCACTAAAAACATGTTAACAGACAAACAAATATTGCACACTTATAGGTTAATGAACTTAGACAAGTTCATGAAATTTGACAAATTAATGAAATTAGACAAAATAAGTGTCACGAGCCCCGAAGGGGGAGTGCATTAGACGCATCAACATCAGCTCTCATTGATTTACATGTACAGCCCTATTCCCTAGTTAAAGTGGCACAATTGTGATTTTACCCTTTTGTTGTTAACTAAACATATCTCGAGATTAAAAACAGCAAATTGAACAGAACAAACGGTATTTGAGAGCTAAGACTGTGCCCTTGACGTTAATGTAAGCATCATGTCACAACGGTATTTTCTAATTGCCACAGAGGGAGCTTTTCACTTGCACACTTTTGTAGGCTGTAGACGTGCTACAGGGTGTCCCAAAAAAAAGAGGCCCCTCATTGCGCCCTCTTTTTCTCCCATTTCTGACAACTTGATCATCTATGTTTTGGATGTAAATAAACCTTCAATCATTAGCTTTAATAAACCAAAACAATTATTTCAATCGGCTCACAATTTTTGAAGATATGCCCTTTTGAATAAAAGTACCCGTTTTTCACTCTGTCCACGGATAGCAAGCAGAGTGGTTGGGATGGCTCATGCTGTGGAGTGGTCTGCACGATCACCAAACCTCACACCACTTGATTGTTTTCCTTTGTGGCAAAATCCAAGATCTTCGCAAACGTATTACTGAATACATTCGTAAATATCCGGCGTACAAGGATAGTACGCAACGCAATTGATGCAATGAGGACCAGGGCTGAAACCTGTATCGCCAAGGAGGCAACCAGGTAGAGGGCAGAGCAGCACAGTAAACTCACTTCAGAAGAACCAAAGACAAACAAAACAGCCTTGTAGGGCTTCCTTTTATCCTAAAAAGAGAAATGACTTATGTTCTAAATAAATACAAAAAGCAAGAAACAACAAAGTAAGAAACATAATAAACAAAAAGGCATAAATAACCAAGAAAAAATAAGAAATTGCAAGTAAAGCAAAAGAAGTCCATTTCGGCATCCATTTTACCCACAAATTAATGACACTTTTAACAAAATCCATTGCCCATAAACCCATCGGTAAAGCCCATTCCATAAATAAATAAAGTTATCATTGAGGAATGTTTGATATTCATGAATGGTATGTGTACTACTCTTTTTCAATATTTGAAGTAGCCAAACCTTCTCCGTGGACAGAGTGAAAAACGGGTACATTTCTTTAAAAGAGCATATCTTCAAAAGTTGTGAGCCGATTGATATAATTGTTTTGGTTTATTAAAGCGAACGACTTAAGGTTTCTGTACCTACCAAAATATATTTGATCAACTTTTCAGAAATAGGAGAAAAAGAGGGCGCAACGAGGGGCCTCTTTTTATTGGGACACCCTGTATTAAGCAAAAGAAAAGGGTTGTTTGTCCTTCCCGATCGACCCAACAGAAACTACTTCTAATTAGCTATATCCCAGGCGCGGTTCCAGGCAAGGGTAGGTCGACACCGGGCCCGTGCGCTTCTCCTCCTTCGGGCTCCTATTTTTTTTTTGGGGGGGGAAACTTTTTTTTTTTTTTTTTTTTTGCTTTTCATTTTTACATATTTTATTGAAGATAAGATGACTGTACTCTTCATTTTGGTGATGATTTGGGGGAAATTTTTTCATATGAGAATTGTGTTGATGTGTGATATTGAAGTTTTAAATATTTGTTACCTTCTTCAGGAGAATCTATGAAAGAAATAGGCTACCTTATCACACCATTGAATGACTTCATTGATCCAGAGACACGGGAGGCTTTGGCGAGAAGCTTCACTTGCCAGATGAGGAAAGTTAAGAAGACTATAGACCAACTGGTTTAAACAATAGCAGGGATCCCCTTCCGACCAATTACTTGCTACCCACTACCCCGTTAGAACAAAGGTCACTTAGCAACAATGGCAAAATGTTAAGATGCTTGTCACTCTGGAAATATTTAGGTTGATGCAGCAGCGCTGGGTTCTTGTTTAAAGGCATAATGTACGATTTCCTTCAAATTTTAAATTTGTCATTACATGTATATACCGTACTCAAAATGCTGAAATAGTACTAGTAGTACTGTTAATTTTGAGCTGAAATAACGAGGTAAAGTGAAAGAAACACTGCTTGTTATTTTGGCCGTTTAACACGCAGTTCTATGGGACGACATAAAGTCATAATTCAAAGAATTATGACTTTATGTCAAACTTTGCTCTGTTTACCTACAAACACAAGAAATTTGGCTGATTCCATTTAGGTGCAAGTTGTGACATGTGTAAACATTACAAATATGCCAAAATATCAGGTTTGAAAAAATAACCAAATTCATATTATAAGATCGTACATTATGACTTTAAGTTCATATTCCATGATTCCTGTGAGTCGCTTGCACATTTGAATCATCTTTGATAATGATGATGAAATATAGCCAGGAAATATTTTCTTCTATCCTTAAGGTGTAGCTGCATACACCCTAAGTACATAAAGTTACTCCCAGGTCCCAAAATAAATACCGTGTGCGTACGTCGCTATTTAACTTAACGTGACAGTTTTTGGCGACATTTTGAATAAAGAGATCAGTGCAATGACCAAAAAACGGGAGTAAATGGTCAATTTTTTTTTTTTTTGCTGCTCAAAGTGCCCAACAAGCCCCGTATTTAATTTTAATTTGAGGGAGGGAGGGGAACTCCTACTGGAAGTTATACAATGTTTAGACGGCAAATATTGCGTCACAACATTGTTACAATATAGTCCTGTCTACATTCGGTGGTTTGTCAAACTTCAGTATAAATTTATATCATACATATTTTGTTTAATGATGGGAATGTAGGCCTACAATGTTTATTATCTTTATTTTGACAATAATTATTTTAAGTGTAAAAATTACGGGAGAAAAGTGGGCCCTTTTTTCATGTTCCTCTTTTACGGAACTAAATAAATAGTAATTATAAAAGGCATAGACGGTATGACTAGTTTTGATGTATATATAGCTATACATAGAAAATGTTGTAAGTACAGCTCAACTGATCATACTTTTCCTACATTCGACCTTGCATGATTTTTGAGTTGACACAGTCATGAAAATAACTATAGATACTGTACAGACCATTAGTAGCCCAGTTCTGAACCTTTTCATTGATCATTCATAACAATAGGTAACTGATGGATCAGTGAAGATAAGAAGGGATTATAATATATCCGTAACCTTGATATTATAGTACATCTCGAGGAAAAAGTGCAATGGACATGTTTTCATTTTATGTTTCAAATATCCCGCGCATGAAAATTGAGTATTTAACCCAAAATGGAAAATGGAACAATTTATTGAAATCTGTTTTAACAGATTTTTTTGACATCTTTTTCTGCACTGTATTATAAATTAAGAAATTTGATAAATATTCAAAGAAAATATAGGTCATCCAAAAAATGTTGCTTTTTACACATTTTGGGGCAAAAAAGGAAAAATAAGCAAAAATATCAAAATCTGTTTTAACAGTTTCATTCATCAAGTCATAACAAACGGCCTACATGCTTAATTTCATTTCTAATAAAATATATTGAAATTGTGAAAAATATAGGTATTTATTGATTTTCATGTTTTTCTTGCAAATATGCTAATAATATGCAAATTATGAAATTGCAAAATAAAGTTTCTACATAGCATACATCTTTTAAGTGTGATGTTCAAAATGACAGACATCAAAAAGAGATTCGATGAAATGTAAAGGTGTAGTAACAATTTTGGCATGGACTGTCTGGTTAGGCAAAGTACGGTAAGTTGAGCTGTAACAAATATTTTAGTCTGCTCCGATTATTTTTATTTTATTTTTGTTTCGTTAAAGTGTTTTTTGTTTTTGTTTTGCTGTCATGGTGATGAACTGATACTGAGACCCCGGTTCGAATCTCATTCATGTCACATTTGTATTAGGAAAAGTATTCATCAGTCCGTGAGAAAAAAATGTATACAATGCCATCATATATTTTTAGATGCATGTTATATAGTATATTTCGAAACGTATACATGTCATTAAAGAGGCATGGTCCGATTAATTCATACTCTGCTTTCCATCTTACACCATAACGTCTACCCTTAAGGGAAGGGGTATGAACGATTGGACAGTATTTATTGTGTGACATTAGAGCACATCAGACATATCGAATTGCATTCTGAATACGAAGAATGTCATTCTGATATCAAATAATTTTGATTTTTTTGAAATTCGCAATTTAATACACATTTTATGGCAAATCATTAAAAATTGATATTTTTGATATTTAACAGTACTCGAAGTAAACTTTATAAACCTGACGATTTATATTTGAAGTGTATGTAGGTGGGATGAAAAGCCGACGATCAATTGAAAATTTTGACCTTTCGTATTGAAGATATGGATTTTTTCCCCAAAACACACAAAAAAAATTAGATCTTTTGGGGAAAAAATCCATATCTTCAATATGAAAGGTCAAAATTTTCAATTGATCGTCGGCTTTTCCTTCCAGCTACATACACTTTAAGACTATATCATTAAATTTATAAAATTTACTTCGAGGACTGTTATATCTCAAAAATGTGAAAAATATCAAATTTTAATAATTTGTCATAAGATTTGTATTAGCCTATATCGTGAATTTCATAAAATGAAAATTATTTGATATCAGAAAGACATTCTTCGTATTCAGAATGCAATTCGATAGGTCTGATGTGCTCTCATGTCCCACAAAAAATACTGTCGAAACGCTCATTCCAAAATATACAATATTTTGAGTTGTATTGCTCCATCAGTTTTGATATGAGAAGCAAAAACGTCTATTACAATTCCCAATATTTAGGATAATAGGGCCTACACTGTAGGCCTATACATACTTTCGGTCGTGGTTACCACAATTCACCACGTTTTTGCCCAGACCATCTAAACGAAACACATTTCGGGCGTAAGGTTATGTTTTACTGGAGCAATGAGAAACATACGAGCTTTTTTTCTGATACCAAAATCTCAGGTTTGATGGAGAAAAAATGGAGGATGAAGCTATATCGGATCACGCCCCTTTAATGGTAAAGTTTTAAAGATTCATAAAGATTAATAAATAACATTAATGAAGAACGTTCAGTCTCTCAATGTTTCTGTATGCAATAAAACGTTTAATCCAATAGCAGATAGCACACAAATGCCGAACCTCGTCGTTGAGTATTAAGGTGCTGTGTCACAAAAATAAAAGTCTTGGAACATTAACAAGTCTCTGGATTCAAATTCTTGAGAATAGGCATACATACCAAAATTTTGCTCTAATTTCCACTTTTCGGTGTTACTTTAATTAAAGGCCCATTCAGTGATTAGCTCATCCAGACGATTATAAAATCATCAAAATTCAGAATTTGGCACCTTTGTCATTGTTATAGATGTGAAAAACATAGCCTGCTAGTGGTTCAGCCGAAAGCCGTGCAATTAAGACAAAATAAGGCATTTTACATGAATCTGCAGAGTAGGCCTAGCCTATATAATAGCTATATGCATTTGAATGGGGCTTCAACTTATTTCATACTGCTGCTTTTTTGTTGTTGTTGTTGTTGTTGTTGTTGTTGTTGTTGTTTTTTGCCAAATTTTGAATTTAAAAAAAGGGACAATTTGAATGACTTATACTTCACTTCTAAGCAATTTAGGCCCCTATAAACAATTTAAATTTTTTGACACTTTCGCTGGGATCACTGAATGGGACTTAAAATGATTGGTTATAATGTATTTTCTAAAATTTAGAATGATATGCCTAAATCGAAATTAGATTTAGTTCTGTTAATCATAGGCTTACCCCTTACTTTATCGATCAAGGTGTCAATATTTTACAGAATTAACGGATATCAGATAAACAGTATTATGAGAAAACAATGTTTGGACCTGAAACCAGAGTTCCCGCTAGGTCCAAATATTATGGGTTCCAGTTGGACCCCATAATCTGCAAAATTGAAAACTATGGGGACCCAAACAATTTTTTGGGGTATTTAGAGACAAATTTTGACACGGTTAACACATATGTTAGTCTCAAATGATAGGGTCCAGGTGGACCCCATAATTATTAAATTTTAAAACATATGGCGTCCAAAGGAGCCTGACCTCAACCAAGACAAGAGACGACACTATCTGCCTCCCGTCTACAAACCGGTCATCAAGTCACGTGACTCCGGGTTTCCACGTGAGTCACGTGATCAGCTTTACCGCTCCTGTCACAATTCTGATGAAGTGCCGCTGATGTGGTGATGAAATATAAAGAAAAGTAAGTAGGCCTATAACTGTTTTGTTGAGAGAACTGTAACACATTCATTTTCCCATGACAACTGTCAGGAACTCTCACATCTCACGTAAGATATTAAAGTAAAATTAAAAATAATAAGGAATTTGCACTAAACACCTCACAACAAGTAACTACCCAGCGAACACAAAACGTTTTAAACAAGTTATGTTTTTGGTTTTGGTAAAAATGTTTTAATAACATTAAATGTCGAGTTATAAAGGTCATGAACACGTTTTAAAACGTTTTGTATGTAAACACACTATACAAAAATATTTGTAAATGTTTTCAACGTGTTATTGAGAAATATTTTCTGCAACCATTATTTGCCAAATATTTTGTCAACACTTAAATAACGGATGTGTTAGAATGTTTGCAGTAAGTTATCAAAAATGTTTTTGAATTTTATGCAAACGTTTTATACCATTTATATAACACGACATTTAAACGTTTTCTGGCAATAACCTTTTGCGAATGATGTCGAAAACGTTTTGTGTTTGCTGGGAAAGCCGTTAATATAAATACGCCTATAACTATAAAACCACTATTCGTATTAGTAAACGCCCGGGGTAACAACAGCACTAAGGCCTTTTAAACATGATATATATGAGAACGCTAAAATCCAGTGACCGCTCCACTTGAATATGTTGAAGGAGCGGTCGCTGAGTTTTAGCAATTCTCAGCGTACCGTATAATAGCGTTTTGGGGGTTTACCACGGAAGGTCAAAATTGCCTATCTAGGGCTATTTGGTAGTTCAAAACACCTGGAGAATGGAAATTCAATGATGGTACTTTGGACGCCTCATACAAATTACCAAGGACTGTGGTCTCAGTCTAAATTTGAAGGTAGCAAGTGCCCATGTTTTATTTTTGTTGTAAATTGTATTCATTTGAATTCAGCGCGAATATAATGGCAGTCTTTATACATGCCAAATTGCTTGCGTTAAAAAAATTGAGCGTTATCAATGCAACTTTTAAATTCAGATTTTGTTTTCTTTTAAAAACACTGCTTGTGTTGCCATTAATAATAATATTGAGCGAAATGGGAATGGGGTACTAAAATGTGCGTATACAATCAATTTTTCTTTCTATGTTAAAATATTTTGAATACATACAATTGTAATAGTTGTGAGGCTAATAAGGTGCATATATTAATAACAGCAGAGTTATTTTTGTAGGATTTTATAACAATCAATACATTCTCCATCTAACATCAAAATAATTTTATAAAGCAAAAATTAGTTTTATACTTGGTCCGGACATCTAATGTACATTTAAGAGGCAACTGACATAGTGCCACGTTGTTTTTTATTTAAACAGTATACGTATGAATACAATAAATGCTGTAATTATGTTGCATTTTAAAGCTAACACTTACTTTACATAACAACCAATACTTTTGTTTAAAATAACATCTTTTTGATAAAAAATTTACACATCTTTTTATGTACATTTTACATAGATCAAAACATAAGCTTTTGTTACCATCACTTTGGTAGCTTAATTTGTACATAGGGCCTACAAGGTTATGACTGAATTACTATGTCCCCAAAATCCAACGCCGTGGATTTACATAAACCAAAAGCAGGGACTGCGTGCCTTTTGAGGAGAGTGAGAACAGTCACTCTCTAATTCTCTCCTAAAATCTGATATTCGCTACTTGCATGGTTCCGCCATTACGCACTATGTGAGGGGAGAGCCCCGAACTGGCAGCATACATGAAAGGAAGAATCGTAACCTTACACAGAATGTGACTGGTTCAATTCCCTAGACTGCTGCCCTCAGTCGTCAACCATCACTACGAAGCATAACATAGTACATACGAGGCGGTGATTGGAATTAGTCTCTCAATTCCCACTCTTGTATGCTGCCAGTTCGAGGCTCTCCCTGCACATGGTGCATAATGGCGGAACCATGCAAGTAGCGAATAGGAGAGTGATGTTGAGCTCTCCTTAGTTGACCATTTTCTCCATAGGCCTACATTCTTTCCTGCAAGTTCTAAAAGACAGTCCATGCAAAAGCTTTGATAAAAACATATTATAGGCCTATATACATTATATACAAGTTAGAGAGGTTTAGTGTCCGTATGTGCTGGCCATAGGCGACGTCACAGGTATGAATACTATTTGTGGCAATCAATTTGAAGACTACATGCTCGAGCTGAGTGACATGCATACGTGTGATGTTACGAGAACATGTTGACTGGTCAGTGCCAGAAGTGGGTAAGTGCAATAGCTGCCATGTGTACCTGCCATATCTAGACGAGTACAGTATACTAGTATAATGATGTACATACTATCCTCAAGTAGCGGTAAACGTAAATATGAAGCAATTTAAGAGTTCTACGCTACTCAAATTTCACTCACCGGAGCGCTTTCACCCGGGGGGGGCACTCAACTAAAATGTTGGTAGTTGGGAACTAAGAACTAATTTTGGGTCAAAATAAGGGCTTGATGAACTGAAATTTCAACATATTTGTGGGGCTCTGTGAACTAAAATCAGCCAAATTATAGGCTTTGGAGCTAAAAATTTCCATATTTTTCCAAATTTTAGCTAAAGAGCTACAACTGTCAGAGTTTGAGGCTCAAAGAACTGGAGCATATTGCAAATGTGGGGCTTAAGGAACTGCCGGAGAGCCTGAAAAAGGGACCCTTGACCGCCGCACATACCCGTACCACCTTTACATGTGAGTGCCCCCCTGAAGCCACCTGGTCAACCGGTGTCTTCAGAGCAATAACATTCGCTGAAGACGCCGGCTGGCCCGGTGAAAGCGCTCCGGTTGAGTGACATTTGAGTAGCGTAGAAGTCTTAAATTGTCCAATGTTCACAGGGCAGCTATTGGCACTGAGCAGTCGACGTTTGTTTAATTCAAAGAATCGTGTTTTTCTTCCTTCCAGGACGTGGTACGTGAACACATGACGTCACTGGTATTATGTTATGTGTATATAGGAACACCAACTTCGCTTCGCACTAAGCAGTATGTTGCAGGATTCAGTACTGAGTCACATCATGATGACGTCATGTGTTCACGTGCAACGTCCACGTACACATATCTACTCCTGTCGATGTCTGTCAATGTGCATGCAATCGTAGGCCAACACGTAGACGGAACTCTTCACCCCGGTATAATAAGAGCTACAATAATGAGCTATTCCAGTTAAAATACATGCACTTCCTATGGAAGACATGACATTAATCTTCCACACAGGGAGTGTCGATTTCAAATGGGGTTACATGAATGGGTGACTCCATTTGAAATCTATATCTACTGTGTGGGAGATTAAGGCCATTTTCCACAGGGGGTATATGGATTTCAACAGTAATAGCCCAATCTACACAAAAGATACATAATAAAATGACGAAATGTAAAGTGACGAAATGTAGAAATACGTAATACTGGATTGGCCATTCACATATATATCATGTAACCTTTCCGTATTCCAGTCATGAACCATGAGCGTGATTAGTTCAGCAGGCTAGTTATGAAGGCTCAATGTATGCAATAATTCGATTTCGAAAAACTTGGATTTTCGAATTATTGCACATCGGTCTTAACTTCGCTTGGTGCTCAACTTCACTGTAAAAACTGCCATGGGAAGCATTGGACTATTCCATGATATACCTCTATCCTACACTGCAAAAACAGTGTGTAGAGATTAAACACTATTGTAGACACCACTTGTCCTCGATTTGTAAACATGTTTAACATGTATAGGCCTACATATGAATTTGCCTTGTGTTTGGATATTAAACAGTAATGATGTTTTGAAATTTGACACTGGTGTTTAGGTTTTAGACGCGTCTACAAATCGATGACAAAAAAGTTTTCAATCTCTAAACACTGTTTTTGCAATGTATGGAAGACATTGCCTGCATCTCCCACATAGCTGGTGTAGATAATAAAATAGAGGCAACCAAGGAGGCCCATTTTGAAATTCACACTCAATGTGTGAAACATTAAGATCGTGTTTTCCCATGGATTTAAACTGGAATAGCCCATTGGCCATGTTTCATACAAATATAAAAAACATTTCTTCAACAATAATATTGGCAACTTAAAATAGAAGCATGCGTTTTGGATGAAAACAGAATGTAAGATTAAGAGTAAGGCACGTGTACGCTCAATATGCGGCATTACAAAATTCGCAATGCATTGTTTGGAACAGATGAACATTGAACTCTGACCAATCACGAAAATTGCTGTAATTATTCTTTATCATTGTAATACTGTTTTTAAAGAAAAGTAAACCATGCAGGTTTCAAAAGACATGTCTTATATTTCAGACATGACTTTAATATTATTTATAATTCAGAGTTGTCGTGCGTATATAGACGTGACTTCCTGTGTTGCTGAGGAAACGTCTAAACCGACTTCACCGGGCCGTGTATATTAGATTGCGTTTTCGGGTACACCCCGTCAGTCCGAAACCACCGTCAGCCCGAATGTTTAGGCTTAGGGTTCGTAACTGTAACCCTAACGCTAACCCTAAAAATTTAGACTGACGGTGGCCCCGGTGGTTCGGACTGACGGGGAGACCCCGTGTTTTCAGACAATTTGATGAAATGTCTAATCATAAATCAACCCTATAGTAATTTCTTTCGAAAACCGTGATACTACCTCTATGGAAGATATGTGACGTGTCATGTCAAAAGGAGACACTTTTGGGCAGCTCATCAATTTTGAGATTTTTACATATCTTAAATAAAAAAATATTTTGCTCCACAACGCCGCTTTTCCCAATGAAATCGGACATTCCTAAGCGAAGATATTGAGTTCGTAAGTTATGGCATTATAAAATTGGAAATTGAGATATCAGCCTTTAAAAATATTATTGACAATGTTGAGAATAGGAATTATCTTGACAATTTTCTCAAAAAATACAAGATGCCAGTTATATTTCGGTTTGAACCTCTCAGACAATATTTTAAACATTAATAACATTACAAATTCGCAAGAAACCCAAATTGTGAAAAAATCACCCCCGGGCAGATTTTTGGCTATTTCTCCATTTACGATCCTGCCCAAAAGTGTCTCCTTTTGACATGACACGTCACATATGTTTCTTAAATCATCCAAAGGGGTATACTTCAAATAGAAAAGCCTGCATTAATCAAGTTTACGTTCTTAGAATAAAGCACTTTGATATACGATACTTTAAAATCTACATAAGATCGGGATCATTTTCCCATTCTGCTTTTTCCTTTTCCCGTCTCTTCCTCATTTCCTCAAGAGCGGCTTCCTTTTCGCGTATCAAATCTTTCAAAAGTCTCATTCTTTCCTCCCTCGATGTCACCGCAGGGGTTAGTGGTGCCGGTTCGTGATCCATTTTTTCAGCAGCACCGTCTCGGTCGTCATGGCGACTCTCATCTTCGGAGCTATGTTCCGTATCGCTACTTTCGGCGGCGCGACTGATGGGTTTCGCCTCTTTCTCAAGCACAGGTGGAGAAACGCAATACTGTCGCTTGCGTGGGCCAAGAGGAGGCGGGGAGTACCTCCGCTTATTTCGCCTTTCTCGAGAGCTTCGTCGCCTGCTATCATCGTCGATGAGTTTCGACTCTGCTGTTTTAGTTGACATGGATGCTTTGCTTACTGATGGCGCAAGTGCAGGCATTTTCTTAAACGAGGACGGCTTGTGACCTTTTACAACTGTTATTTTGCAGGGCGGCTTTACCTCCGTACGGGGAGGATACGTTATAACAGTAGTCAGTTTCGGTAACGAGCCGCCATGATTGATGTGTGATCCTTGTTCCTTTTTGGGCAACGTTTTGGTCATTGGCCCACCAGTCAATGATTTCAAGCCTGCAATAGTTTTCATGTCAACCGTGTTACCTTTCGCTAAAGACGCAAGTAATGTAGACGCAGGGGCGTCCGTTGGTAAATGAATAAGACGTTTCTGTCCATTAGACATTGTGACAAGATAACTCTTTCCTGATCCGGCAGGAAATTGACCCCCTTTCTCTCCTTTGACCTCATTCTGACCTTTGAACTTCAACGTCGCCTTTGCAGGTGGAGAAACAACTATATACTTCTTTCCGTTTATATCCGTCACAACGCTATTTACACCTACAGGCGCAACTAACTTCTTGTCACTCGCTTTTGCTGTTGGCATGGTAAGAATACTAACAGGTGACGATGAAGATGTCGGTGCAGAGATGGGTGTAACGGGCTGTTTAACGACTGGTGTAGAAGACAATGGTGGAGTAGTACTGGCGCCTTGAGCTTTGGAATCTGTCTTACCTTTGGCATCTAGTTCATCATCGTTTGGTTCCTTTTTGATTTTTACTGGGGTTTCTTCCATGGCTGTATCTGTTGATTCAGAGTCCTCATCCTCACTATCAACATCATCATCATCATCATTTGGCACAGGATAGTTGGAATATTCATAATCATCACTTGGTTCATCCTTGACTTGTATTTGGTGTGGACTTTGTGGCTCTTCTTTGATACGAACATCGGATACATTGGTTTCTTCATTTTGACTACCATCATCTTCATCATCATCATCAAGTGGTTCACGCTTGATATGTACCTGAAATGACGCTTCATCATTTTCTTCGCGGTCTACAGATGTTTCGGAAGGAGCATTGTTGTTATTTGCTTCAGGAAAGAACGCTTTCTTTTGAATATCATTGAGACTGAATACAGAGTCAATTTTCAGCGATGTACTTTCGGCATCTTTTTGCTCAGCAGTGGTTTCATCTTGGGACGACTCTGACGGACTAGGTGGGGCAAGATAAACTCGCGCATACACATTTTGCAAAGCCGGTATACCAATAAGTCCGTCTGCGTCTGATAGAGTATTTGAGTTTTCATCACCGACACTTTTATTTTCCTGTTGCTTGTCAATATTTCCTGACACTTTTTCGGACATTGATTTATCAATCGTGGTTGTATTATCCAGTCCAGATGTTTCAGTATCACCTGATCTCATGACGGTATCACTCCCAGCATTCTCAGTATCACATGATACGCTTTTGTCATCAGATCTTGATTCCCCAGCATCAAATAATCCACTACCACCGACATCATTTCCACGATCGTCAGTATCACGCGACATAGCACTATCATTGTCATTTCCAGAATTCTCATCAGGCGACTTACCCGAGGGCTTACCACTGACGTCATCAATCCTAGAATTATCAATATTATCACGTGACACACTGACATCATTTCCAGTGTCGCTCACGGCCGTGATCATCATAGGAATAAGCGATGATTCGATTGACGCTTGGTTTGAAGCCGTAGATATTGCGTCATGATTCTTACTTTGTCCAACTATGTCCATGGGCTCAAGGTGTGGTGATTCATTACCAGATTGTACCACCTGTGCACTCGCGGATACATTCGTTTTCGTAGCTGTTGTTTCTTTGAGGTTGACATTCAACTGCGAAACAGTACTTGCAGGTATCGACAACATAGGGCTAGACGTCACCGAGGGAGTTGTTTTAAATAGGGAGGTTAGATCGAGTTGTGAGACACTTGTAGCGGTACTGGTTTTCTGAACTGGGCTTGATTTTGACGTTGGCTGCTGTTGTAGAGGAAGAACCTTCCCAACAGGGATTTTTGCTCCACTCACTGATGACCCAGTGCCGAGCAATATTTGTTTTGATGCCAACGAGCTTGCACTTGACAAACCTGGTATTCTGTTAATAGCTTCAACAGTGTAGGTGTTAGTACCTGGTATCTTTCGCAAGGTGACCGCTTTGTCATTTAGCAAACTCTGCCCGGGGATCGGTTTATCGCCTCCGAATACAAACGTTCTTTGTTGGCCTGCAGCAGTTGCTGGATTCTTTACACCTGGACTTAACAAAATTGAATCCCCCGATACTTTGAGAACGATATTTGGTTTTGGGTCAGGTTTTAGGGTACCTGATCCCATTAAGATCGGTAGTGTTACTGGGGCCGAAGTCAATTGGGTGTTAGTAGTCACAACAGGTTTAGTCGCCGAAGCTTGATATAAAACGGGTTTAACCGCAGACTGTATTTCTGTAAGCACAACTGAACCGGATTTAGAAATACCTGTTTGCAATGATGAAACCGGTGCAATCGTCTGTTTTCCAGGCTCTACCCTAGTCATCATTATTGTACCGGGTTTAGCAGCTGATGAAACCGGGTTTACTCCTGATTGCATGAGTGTCACTACGCCAGGTTTTAAGCTGTGCGATGATTCAGGTAACGCCTTCACGTTGACGGTTTTTGCCTTCAACTGTTTGACATTTCCCATGGTCCCTGATTGTTTAAATAGCTGCAGTATTTCGCCCGAAGTTAACGGTTGGAAGTACTGAATCTGAGTACTTTTGTCATTTTTCATGCAGACGACTTTCCTGCAGAGTTGTGACGTCTCTCCGGCGGCCCTGCCAAAGTAATAAAACAATATTATATAAAACTTGCCCATGTTACAAAGAAGGGGGTCAAAGAAAAGTTGGCTGCGGGATTCGACCCGGTGACGTCTGGATTGCGAGAACAGTGCTCTAGCATCCGAACTATCCCACCCGCATATGCATGGGCAGTGATCCCAAATACCAAATATCTTGATTAGCTCAGACGTTGGTTTAGAGACATGCCAGAACCGTGCGGTCGTTAGCCCGTGGATCGCGCCCTCGCATTGTGATACAACACGGGATACGAGAGGTGTTGGATGAAGTTGTGGCTTTCATAAAAAAAATGGTCATGACTCATGTCCGAAGGTCATGTTGGAAGATCGGGATCGCCGTCTATCATAGGACTGGGTATATTCTCGTGCCTAAACCCCGGGGCCTAAACTATTAACCCGAAAGAATCATCCGCGCAATGTGTCCCTGGGACTTACACTGATTCAGGATCTGTCGGGTGCCACCGTCGCACAGCGACAACGCCTGGAAAATAATTATATTGTACAGGCAGGGAAACTAAATCAATACACGTGTAACTGCTATGCACGCCGGTGCACGTGTACTGATTTTCATACGATATATCTTCGGATACCGGGGCAGAATATGATGAATATCTCCCGTGATTTTTGGTTCTGAAAGAAACTAATTATAAATAGTCTTGCACTTGAAAATATGTGTTGAAAGAACACGATAGTCGTAAGCGTGCGTATTGACAAACAACCGTGCGTTTTGACAATCTAAATCTGACAAAAAATTATTTGATATCAGACCATTGCAGACGGACATTCCTCGTATTCAGAATGCATTTCGATATGTCTGACCTGCTCTCATGTCCCACAAAAAATACTTTGCAAAGGTCGATGACATAGCCCTTAAAATGTTATTATAAAATGTTTTTTGCAAACGTGTTTCGCACTATATTTTGTTAACACTTATTATATATAATAGCATTACGTTAACTAGCATGTTTGGCATCAAATGATTTTTAATATTATTAAAACGTTTTAAACTCTTTATAGCCCTACACTTTCAACGTTTTCTGCAAAAATTATGTTTGAAACTTACGTCTTCATTCGGGTAAGGAACAATTGCGACGACTCTGCAGGTTGATTCTGGGCGACGGGCTTTTCTGGTACAGTCTGCTGCTGCTTTCCCATCGAAGAATTCGAAGCCGCCATCTTTATATGACCTCACTTCCTCCTAAATCAGGACACGCACATAAAAGGAAAAAATACGGAGGGAGAGTAAGAAATCAAATGATACAAAATCATACAACTGGTAACTAAATACATTTCCTCATTCTAAATTCCAGTCAAATTCAGTGGTTTTCGTGAAATGATCAAAGTGAACAAATATAATTATTCAATTTAATATTATTTATTACTAGTTGCCCTTTTAGGCCTACTTGTGTTACAGACTGGGAAACTGATTAATAGTATAATAGGCTACCCGCGAGCTACCAACAAAAGAGTATTGCATTGAGGTGATAACATTTAGCTACAGAAAGGATCAGTATACAGGGTGTCCCCCCAAACAAGAGGCTCCTCATTGCGCCCTCTTTTTCTCCAATTTCTGAAAAGTTGATTAAATATATTTTGGTATGTAAAGAAACCATAAATCGTTAGCTTTAATAAACCAAAACAATTATTTCAATCGGCTCACAACTTTTGAAGATATGCCCTTTTGAATAAAAGTACCGTTTTTCACTCTGTCCACGGATAGCAAACAGAGTGGTTGGGATGGCTCATGCTGTGGAGTGGCCTGCACGATCACCAGACCTCACACCTCTTTTTTTCTTTTTTTGCAAAATCTAAGATCTTCGTAGACGTATTACTGAGTGCATTCGCAAGTATCCGGCGCAATAGGATGGTACGCAACGCAATTGAAGCAATGAGGACCGGGGCTGAAACCTGTATTCGCCAAGGAGACAACCAGGTAGAGGGCAGAGCAGCACAGTAAACTCAGTTCAGAAGAACCAAAGACAAACCAAACAGCCTTTTAGGGCTACCTTTTATCCTAAAAAGAGAAATAACTTATGATGTAAATAAAAAGAAATCAAGAAACAACAAAGTAAGAAAGTAAGAAACATAATAAAACAAAAAGGCATAAATAACCAAGAAAAAATAAGTAATTGCAAGTAAAGCAAAAGAAGTCCCATTCGGCATCCATTTTACCCACAAATTAATGACACTATTAACAAAATTCATTGCCCATAAACCCACCGGTAAAGCCCATAATAAAGTTCCCGCAAATTTGTCCTGAAAGAATCAAGATTGATTCTCGCACTGTGAAACGAAATTCTGACTCTGCCACACTATGCAAATTATCATTAAAAACCCATCAAACAATATAGAAAATTGCCATAATATTCTAAATAGTGTTTTAAGAATATCGAATTCGTTTGTTGCCAATGGTTACGGCAGGTAAATACGAATACAACAACGTGTTCGTTTACATTAGTGAAAAGTCGTAATAAATGACGACTTATTCGAATTCACTTGAAATTAATGATGATACAAGTCATCATTGGAATTACGACTTTTGAATTACGATTAATTACGACTGTACCTGTTTACACGTATGATACGAATTAAGTCGATTACGACTTTAGTGAATTCGATTACGACTTTCGCCCAATGTAAACGGGGTATATGATATAAGTGATTTTAAACAAAATCTGAGAGGGTGACCAGCCAACCTTTTGTGAAAACTAGGTGATTTGAGATGGACTGACCCATTATTCTTTCTATCTTTTATTTTATTTTTTGTCTTTTTTTGTCTATTATCCTGTTAAAATAAAAGCAAAATGAATAAAAAAAAAATAAATAAATAAAACCGGAACAACATGCTCGTTGCGCCCTTAGCACCCTAAATTGTCATAATGTTACCTTTAATGAGACCAGTTTGAACTTGGTGGTACATTGTATTGAAGATAGTTTAAGGCTATTAAAAATAAAGAAAAACATTGAGGGTATTTGCCCTCATGTATTTAATGATATTCATATCATTATCAGGCAATTCTTTTGTAGTTCTTTATTTGTAATTGCCCCACCATTAATGCAACATACCACCAAATTCAAACTGGTCTCAGTTTAAAGGTAATATAATGCCAATTTAGGGGTGTTAAGGAAAAATTTATGGATATTTGCCCTTGTGCAATTTTAAGGATATTCATATCGCGCAATTCTTTTGTATTTCTTTATTTTTAAATACCCCGTATATTGTTAATGCAACATTTTGTATTTGCCCTCATGCAATTGTAACAATATTCGTATCTGACAATTCTTTTGTATTTATTTAGTTTTAATTGCCAGTTTTGCCACATATATCGTTAATGCAACATACCACCAAGTTTAAACTGGTCTCATTCTAAAGGTATCATAGTGCCAATTTAATGGTGTTGGTTGCATGTCATGAATTGGTCATCTTTTGTGTAACATAATGAAAAATGAGGAAAATGTCACCAATTGTGATTCACTTCAACACAACTTTTAATAAATACATTTTAGACCATTATAAGTATATATTTCTGGAAAGCTTATATTACAAGGATGCAAAATCAACAAAATATAACATCATAATACAGGGTGGGTAAGAAATATACAGGGTGGAACATCAACAAAATTAGCATCTTTCTTGTCACAGTGAACCCCATATTTTTCTTTTCTGAAAGCTATGTAGCTCAAAATAAATATGGATTCAGAAAGACATTTCATGGGCCCATCAAACAAATTAGGAAGAAAGAGTTTGGTATCCCTTGTGTTAAACATACAGGGTGGTCAAAAATTGTAAAATAATTTAACAATTTGTATGACATTTATCAATCAAAACTTTTTTCCTCCATTTCTGGCAAAAAAAACTAATAGCATAATTGAATTCCTCATCAAATTTCCTTAAAAATATGTGTACTTTTGAATAAGCAGGATGATTCGGGCCAAAGATAGGCCATTTAGAAATGTCAGAGCATTACGTGTACACTTTGTACAGTAACATATAGGAAAAACTGTCTTAATTAGCATTTAATTAGGCAATTAATTAGTTACACCTTTTGTTACAGTTGATCTACTATGAGGTAGATCTACAGTCCAGGATGATATATGTGCAATTTGTGGTCCATGCTAGTTGTACTTTTTAAGATACAAAGGTTTGAAGTTTGCCATATTTTCACAATTTTGTGTACAACCCTATGGGGCTCCCCCGCCCCAGCTCCCCCGCCCCGGCTCCCCCATTGACACATCTTACATATTGAAGTATAAATCTCAAAGTAGTTGTCCAATTGACTTGGGGTTTTTGTATTTGATAAAGAACATAATTATCTACAAAACGACACCAAACTTTCCACAATAGGTACTATACTTTTAGAATAAACCAAACTTGAAGTGTGAAGAAAGCCTTTTCATGTTACGGCTCCTCCATTTTTGGGTGACCTATTTGTGACATGCGACCTGTTCAGGAAAAATTGATGGATATTTGCCCTTGTGCAATTTTAAGGATATTTATATCGCGCAATTCTTTTGTATTTCTTTATTTTTAAATACCCCGTATATTGTTAATGCAACATACCACCAAGTTCAAACTGGTCTTATTTAAAAGGTAATATAGGCCTTATGTCAATTTAGGGGTGTTAAGGAAAAAATGATGGGTATTTGTCCTCATTAAATATGATTGATATAAAATACGGTCATGTGTCATATGGTGGGGCACATTTGCGTTACAAGCACTGATTTTGATCATTTGTCCTCATTTTCACTTAAATTGATGTATACATGTACATGTCTGAGACTGAAACTATACATCTCACACCAACAAAACTATACATTTTTGGAAAGCTTATGTTCCAAGGAATCCAACAATGCAAAATTGATGTTGATATACAGGGTGTGTAAGAAAATATATAGGGTGATATCATGAAAAAAATTTTACTAGAAAATTGATAATTTATTGCATTTGCTACTAGCCTACTGATATGGAATACCTATAAAGTAATCTAATTTTGTGGCAGGCAACACTATGAGGTTTAATAAAATGTATACTTTTGCAATGTTATGATTGTCCAAAGTGGTGATACAGGGTGTGAAAATATATGTAACTTTACGCACCAAATGTTGATTACATTTTTGAATATATTTTCTTTAGAGTGTATCCTACATTTATTTTAACTGCATATTTGGATTCCTGGGGTAAAATGCTTTCCAAAAATGTATACTTTTCTTATCTTAGGGTGTATAATTCTCAAGATACAACAATTGAAAGACAAAACGCATGTTGTGCCTGAAAATTTTAGCATTTGTGTGTAGTGAATCTAGGGAAAAATTGTGGGTCTTGTGACTTGCGGTTCCCAGTGAGTACTTGTAAACGTGAAATAGATCAAAGTCATCAAACTAATAGTTGAATATGAATAATGAATAAACAAGCTTTGATTTGCATGTATAGCACAGAATTTTGCAATGATAAAATTTAAAATTCAAAAAGATATCATGTTTCCACAACATTTCTCATAGAGATTACACATACTCCTCTACCGCTTATCCTCCAGGTTTATCCTCGTTAACATTTTAATATTTTTCACTAATTAAACAAATGATAATTTCGAATTGTGAAACATATTTGAAAAGTAGAATAATCAAGCTGTATAATGAGCCCAAACTTTATGCAATTGGACAAAGAATAGCTCTGTACCAACAAGTTAAATCTGAAAGAGGAGAGAAAAATGTAACGCCTCCCACTATTTTGGGGTCCCACCATAAGACACATGACCATACAACAATTCTTATGTATTTTTATATTATCTTATTCTTATTATCTTATATTTTTTCCCCTTTATCGTCGTAATTACGTAAACGGTCCAACATACCAAGTTGGGACCAACTTGACACATGGCTTGACACATTTTTATCAGAAACTGAAAAAGAAAAAATGTGAAAGTTTGCCCACATGGGATATTTAACGTTAGAAAAAAAAATATTAACAAAAGAAAAATTAACTTGGCGGCCATTTTGTCAATTTTTGAACAGCCGCTACGCAAAAACCGATTTTAGAATTTTTCGTTTGAAATCTGTTGGGTTGACATAAATTCCCACATCCAAAAATGAGCAAATTCTGTGACTAGAGGGTGAGACATTTCCTTAAAATCAGGCGATTTGGCATGGACTGGCCCTAGCTCCACCAGAGTCTAGGAATGTAAACTTTACGTGAAAACTGCTATTATTAATATTATTAATATTCATAGCCAGGGTTGGCGATTTTTTTAAACAAAATTAAAAAGAAATCGATTATTTGATTTAAATCGGATTTTTTTATTTGGGCCTAAATCGATTTTTGGTAGCCCACTTTTTTTATATTACAAGAGCTGCTATACCCCATAATAGAGTCAAAAAGAGACCACCAGTGGAATGCTAGACATAATGTGCAATCTTTTCTGTATTTAAAAAAATCAAAACGTGCTTTTACATGTGAAAATTTCAAAGAAAAAAATTGATAAAATCTTGGGAAAATAACTTAAATTGATCAAAAATGGTAACAAAATGTTGATTTAGGGGCCTAAATCAGTGATTAAAAAAAACCGACATGATTTAATCGTGATTTAAATCAATTAATTTAAATCGTGCCAACAGTCACTGTTAGCTATCCCCCCCCCCTTCACCCACACACATACCCACAATCCAAAAAGGACGTGAAACGAATTTGTAATTTTATGTGACCTTTATGGGCTTTCTGTGTTAATTTTGGCCGGCCGGTTTAAACCATGGCAAAACTGGCAAAAATAAATATATAGGCCTATTTAATTTTATAATAGGGCCTATGGCCATATCCCGGGGGCCATATCAATTACCGTACCTGGGGATCAGTTAGGCCTACTTCTACAAAAAAGTTAGTACATTGTACTTCTGTAACAAATAATGCCTATTTTAATATGACATGAGAAGGCAATCACAAACGTGCAGTTTAATTACTGATTAACACCCCTTTTACAACAGACATAAACCATCGAGATGCATAAACCAATTAAGGTGTTGAGAAACATTAACAATTTACATGAATAGAGTGAAAGATAATAAGGCCAGACGTGTAAAGCAGTACTCAGCCAGATGAAGGCCTATGAGGCCCCCCCCCCTTCACCCACACACATACCCACAATCCAAAAAGGACGTGAAACGAATTTGTAATTTTATGTGACCTTTATGGGCTTTCTGTGTTAATTTTGGCCGGCCGGTTTAAACCATGGCAAAACTGGCAAAAATAAATATATAGGCCTATTTAATTTTATAATAGGGCCTATGGCCATATCCCGGGGGCCATATCAATTACCGTACCTGGGGATCAGTTAGGCCCTACTTCTACAAAAAAGTTAGTACATTGTACTTCTGTAACAAATAATGCCTATTTTAATATGACATGAGAAGGCAATCACAAACGTGCAGTTTAATTACTGATTAACACCCCTTTTACAACAGACATAAACCATCGAGATGCATAAACCAATTAAGGTGTTGAGAAACATTAACAATTTACATGAATAGAGTGAAAGATAATAAGGCCAGACGTGTAAAGCAGTACTCAGCCAGATGAAGGCCTATGATGAAGCACGAAACGTAGGTATTTGTATTAAATCGTTAAGCTTAATAATAATTGACACGGTAACGGGCAGATTAGCTATACACGTGCACACCAAAGAGCTCCAAAGCACTCAATTTTGACTTTCAAAACATAAGGATCCTCATAAAGTTACCCTTTTTTTTAGTACTTCCGGTTCGCAACCATCATGGCGATTTGACTAAAATGTACCGCCGCCATTTTAATCTATAATTTCACTACGGTGCAGAATTTAACTTGGCGCTTACCTGTCCGTTTTCGTTATACTTGTTGTAGTCAATGTCATTCAACTTCAAGTACAAATCATTACTCACAATATGGATGTATTTGTTTCTTCGAATACCCGCTGTCATATTGCAAAACTCTCACATAATAAATTATACTTGCTTGGATTCACGAACGTGGAATTCAGAGTACAACAAACACCAGGCAAAACAACGCCAGTTGCGCATGTGTAAAATGGCCAGTTATCATCGATCACGCATGCGCAGCGACCTTCAATTATGACCCCGTCTATCCTGCACACAGCCCGTGGTACGAATTCGCTGTGTTTTCCTCGTTGCCTGGACTCGGGTTTTAGTATTATTATTATTCAAGTTATCAAGTAGGGTGGTTTATACCAAATGAGGTAATGTTAATATTTAATTTTTAATACTACAAGAGGTTTAATATTCTAATATTACTCCCACTATAACAGGTTATAAATCTGCAGTGTTTGTTGTGGTCGATGATCAGCGGCATCAGTCCGTGTTGAGTCGGGCAGCTGGCCGCAAAAAGTAGTCAGTTTGACCATGGAGGTATATAAATATATACCTCCATGGTTTGACCATGGAGGTATATAAATAATATTTATTTATATACCTCCATGGTTTAACCATTTGAAACGCTTAGTACCGGATACCGTATTTAGTATGGTTGTTCTGTAGACTGAGCATGGAATTGAATAAAAGCGTTGGCCAACGATGCAATTCCGCAATTATAGGCCCTATACGAGAATGATATTTGTATTGTGCGTGGACGCGTGGTGGTTGCATGGGATTTGAAGTAACTTTCAAGGGGGAGGGGTTCTCAAACTGATCTTGCTATATAAATTATATTATTTAGTGATTTACTGTAGACTACGGGGCGGGGTAATTGTAATTTTGCATACATCAGGGAAGCATCAAATGCAACATGATGCTGATCGACTAGGGGAGAGTGGGGTAAGTTGAGCCACTTTTTACATTTACTTTCACTACGCTCAAATAAATAAAGCAGGACCCAAATGCAGTGTTACAAATGAAACATATAGGGCCTACATGTAGGCCTATGTATGTTTAGGCCTACTAATTGGTTATGATACCACAAAATTGTAATCAAATTGTGAGACGCCAAAAATCATTTGCAAATTGGCTCAACTTACCCCAACAGTGGGGTAAGTTGAGCCAGTCGTGGGGGAAAGTTGAGCCACCATAGAAATGCACAGTATATAGGGCCTACCATAGCTGTGAAATTCAATTTTGCCTTTTTTTAAATTGTTGTTTACATGTCTTTATTTCGAAAAATAGTGTGATATAGAAGTAGTTTGATCTAAATATTGCATACAAGTAGGCCTAATTTCTGACAAGATTTTACTTTGAATAAAAAAATCGGGGAAATTTCTGCAGGTTTTTCCTGTGCTCAACTTGCCCCATGTCCTGTGGCTCAACTTACCCCATGTGACCCTTTTTGTCAACAACCAAGCCTCCCGCCTAACTAAAACGTGTTACAGTTGTAAATAGTTTTCTAAAATAGTGTTCATATATCACATCCTCAATACCCAGAATGCTATCATTTTAGCCTTTTTCTTTCTGGGTGAAAAATTGTTTTTTGCCAAAAGTTCAACAAAAGTGCAAAAAATGAACTTTCTAATGCAGCTTTCTTACCCTATGTGCAAGTGATTCCATATTACACTTGAGAAGCCTCTGTTATGTCATATACAAATAAGTGGAACTGCAAAGTAAGATAAGTTTTTAATTTTCTTTCTAGAGGGGTGGCTCAACTTACCCCCTGGCTCAACTTACCCCACTCTCCCC
This sequence comes from Amphiura filiformis, assembly GCF_039555335.1. Taxonomy (NCBI): domain Eukaryota; kingdom Metazoa; phylum Echinodermata; class Ophiuroidea; order Amphilepidida; family Amphiuridae; genus Amphiura; species Amphiura filiformis. Next base: position 21,767,767 of record NC_092645.1, read on the forward strand.
TACTATTACATTCAATAGTCATGCGGCAAGTAGTCAATATAAATTGACACGGTATTATCAGTGATAGCATATATTTTCAATATATTGATTGAGCTTTTCAATTGTGATTGTCCGAGTGCTACAGCCCGATGCTGGCATATATGGCCATATAAAATTAATATTTTGGTTCTCGTCCAGAGGATGTTCATGAATTTTTTTTTTTTCAATGTAAAATCAGCACTGTCAGTAGTTTTCGGTCTTTTCCAACAGTGCTCGAGGAAACGATGAGGCACTTTTTTTTTTTTCAAATGTGAGATTCTGAGGATAAACCCCTAGAGTACCACAAAAGACTTGGAAGTGATCCTTGTTCTCTAATAAACTTATTTATATGTATGAAAAATTCATAAATCATTCCAAAGTCTAAAATAATTAAAAAATCTTAAAAAAAAAAAAAATCTGACAAATCCCAGAAATTGAAAAGTGTACGAGAATCAAAACATTAATTTTATACGGCCTATAGTTGTAAGGGACCATTCACAAACACAAGTGGGGGAGGGCTTAAAGTTTTGACCCTCCTAAGGCTAAGGGGGGGGGGCCTCAGTGAAAAAATTACCACAAATTTTCCTGTGAAAATTGATTTTATATGCTTTTCTATGGGATTGACCCATAATTTTCATGTCAAAAAAAATAAGGGGGGCTGAAATTTTAAGGTCTGAAAAGGGGGCCCCAAAAATGTTCGCGATAATTTTTTTTTAATTTTGCATCAGGCCCCCCCACAAGTGTTTGTAAACGGCCCTTAAATAAAAACATTAGGGAGTGTTCATTAATTCGTACTGGGGGTGGGGTGGACAAATTGGAACCTTCAACATCATTTTTTTAGAATCCCCCCTAAAAAAGGGTGGATTTTGTTATCCCCCCCCCCCCCCACATTTTTTTTATGGTCGATTTTTTTTATCTCCCGTTTATGTCCAAAAAAGAAACCAAAAATATAGGACTATGTTATTACTCCTTGACTCATTGGCTAAACAATTCTTTAGGGCATATATAGGTCCAACTGTCTAGACTAAATATCCGATGTTTTCAACAAAAAATTAAACTTATATTGTCATAATGCTATTTCACATTTAAAGGAAGGTGTCCTGATTTGGAAAATCAAATTCATTAAAACTTAGGGCCTACATGTCACCCCTTTTAAGCATTCATACAAATAGAACAAAATATTTTTGTACAAGTGACTAATTCCTTATGGTATTACTGACATTTATACAACAATGATATTAGGCCGTGTGTCATGTACTGGTGTATCCAATAGGATGGTGTTGTTTCATATTTTACTAAAAATTGACTGATTTGAGATGGGTAGGCCTAAGCACCTTTAATCATTTTCAATGTTATCAAAGTTGCATTCATTTTAAGGCCTAGATCAAATGTACTCTTTAATTTGATACCAAAGTTAATGTTCTGAGATTTAAAATAAAACAGTTGTAAGTAATTAAGGTTACACGAAGAAACGTATAAAAAACGTATAAAAGACGTATAAAGTTGTTCTCTAAAACCGCGTTTTCTCAGCAATCAAATATCGCAGTGAGTCAAATGTTGGTGCATGGATGTATCTTAACATTATTTTTGTGTGTTTATACAAATTTTTAGAATCTGTTTGAAAATCCTTCGTTTAAATCATTTTTACGCACCATGTTCACAAGATCAACTAGAGCTACTGTGGCTCACGAGCCACGAATGTCAGGCGATGACTTCTGATTGACCTCATTTGACCTTTGACCTCGGGTAAACGTGAGTTGACTACTCATGCTATCTCAAAGCAAGGATAATTTGCATCACATTTAAGCCCAATCGGGCCTATTTTAACATTTGACCTCATTTGACCTTTCCTGTCCTGTAACCTTGGATGACCTTTACGGTTTTATACTCCCCAAGTGTCAGGGATCATTTCCGCAAGTTGTTACAGCCTGATCGGAGCAATATTTATTTTGACCTGACCTTTGACCTCAGATGACCTTTATGGTTTCATACTCCCCAAGTGTCGGTAATCATTTTCCTAAGTTACAGCCCAATCGGAGCAACTTTAAATTTGACCTGACCTTTGACCTTGCATGACCTTTTTAGTTTTATACTCATGAAGTGTCAGAAATTGGTTTCCCTGAGTTACAGGCCAATCGAGCAACTTTAAATTTGACCTGACCTTTGACCTCAGTTGACCTTTGTGGTTTTATACTCCTCAAGTGTCAGGGATCATTTACCCCGAGTTAAAGCCCAATCGAAGCAACTTAAAATTTGACCTGACCTTTGACCTCACACGACCTTTGCGGTTTTATACTCCCCAATTGTCAGGGATCATTTTCTCCAAGTTACAGCCCGATCGGAGCAACTTTAAATTTGACCTGACCTTTGACCTCGCATGACCTTTGTGGTTTCATACTCCCCAATTTTCAGGGATCATTTTCCCGAAGTTACAGCCCTATCAGAGCAACTTTAAATTTGACCTGACCTTTGACCTCGCATGACCTTTGTGGTTTCATACTCCCCAATTGTCAGGGATCATTTTCCCGAAGTTACAGCACTATCGGAGCAACTTTAAATTTGACCTGACCTTTGACCTCACATGACCTTTGCAGTTACATACTCCCCAAGTGTCAGGGACCATTTCCCCAGAGTTACTGCCCCATCGGAGCAGCTGTAACATTTGACCTTGGATGACCATAGCTGATGTTTCATGATCCCCTTATGATTATTATTATACGTTTTAGCCCAATCGGACAAATTTCAAAATTTGCCCCCCCCCCACAAACCTGAGTACTGGTATTCACCCAGAGGATGTTTAAAGACATTCCCATGGCCCAATGGGGTTTCTGACCTTGGTATGTCTGGTTTTTGTACACATGTGGCAAGTTGACCATACTTTGCATTGGGATTGTGTGCAAATATCTGATGTTTTCATCCTATTATTTAACATTGAAAACATCGAGACTTAGGAATAAAATTAATGCAGTAGGACAATATGAATGTTTCCTGTAAGAAAATCAAATATCAGTCCTAAGTCTCAACTATTAGCTCGTTGGCTGCAGTTTTAAAATGACCATTTTGTGTGTGTGGCAATGGGGACTTTGCCTCTAAAATTAGGTTATATTGGTCAAATTTCCCAATCATAGTGCATTGTAGGAATGCCTTTAAGCCTCCTCTGGTATTCACCGTTATTGCTATATAGCATTTACCATATAGCCTTAGTGTGTATGTATTGATTTTCATAAATGCATCATGGGAAGGAATATAATTTGACCACCATCCCCACCGCACAAGCAACTATATAGCATTTATCACATACCTTTAGTGTGTATTTTCATAAATGCATCATGGGATAGCATCATTTCCAAACCCTTAGTGTGTGTTTTCATAAATGCATCATGGGATAGCATAATTTCCAAACCTAACAACTCTTACCTCTTATTATCAAAATAGCAGCACAATATTTACTGTTAATTTTCCTGGAAACTTAAAACCACACCAGTAGACATGCCCAAGCATGCAACGAAACTATATGCTTATCTCTTGTTATCAGATAGCTGTTTCCCCAGCACAAGGTTGCTGCCTCTAATGATAGCTGCTTCATTACATTTCACGCAAATATTTTCACAAAATGACCCTATTAAGCCTTACATGAACTTTGACCCCAATCTGTGGTACAACTTATTTGAAGCTTGGGCCAGCGGTTCTTGCTGACCATGTTTGGTGGTCATAGCATGTCATTTAAAGGAGCAGTAGCATTTTTAAGATTTTCACAAAATGACCCCTAATAACCCTTACATGACCTTTGACCCCTATCTGTGTAGAAGTTATATTAAGCTTGGGTCAGTGCTTCTTGTGGCCAAGTTTGGTCAACATTGGTCCAAGCGTCTGGCACTAATAGCAATTTTTGGTTCTACTAAAGAAGAAAGAAAGAAGATTTAGGAGCTTCACAGTATATCAGGCGGATAAATCCGCCTGACATAAAAACACGTTCCATGCAGTTTTTTTCAAATATTCGCTCCGTATAAAACCACACCGAGTGATTGTTTTCTCCTTTTTTGTATTGTACTACAAATCGACCAAAGAAATAATGTTGCCATGGGGAAGAACCAAATACAGTACCGATTAAATTTTATTAGCCCGTTTTTGGGAACAATTTTCGAGAATCTTGTACCACAAAACACTGTTATGTTACATTATCGATATCTGGATTGTGGAACGTTAATTTTGATTTCTAACTGCCTACATTATTTCTCAAAAGTATGTCGATTCCTTTACCATTTGAATTTCACTCCAAATTTAAGCTACTTTTGCAAAAATCGAGGTTTTTCGCCATCGATACCTCCGACATTTACAGCGGTGATGAGATTGTTTATCATAAGAGCCTGGTATGCACTATTCCATAATAGTCAGTTTGAGATCAATCGATTTCACAGCTCACTCAGTTGCGCAATCGGTTAGCGCGCTGGTTCAACTTAATAATATTTTAGTTTTGAGCTGGAAAACTTTGGTGTCGGTTTATTGCTGCCAAACGAGAAGCACACACTGTGCCATGCTATACAGAACTAGGATATCATGCCTACGCTAATACAATAGGGCAGCCTACCACAGGAATCAACGTGATAACTAGGGGGCTGCGCAACCTCAAAAAAACTTGAACACAATTTTTTATTTTTGTTGAACAAGAAAAATCTGAGGGCATAGTACTTGGCTCCTGCCTAGGCTATCCCATGCCAACGTGGTGTTGATTCCTTCCTTCCCGCTATAAACAGTCTTAATCGACCAAAATCCCACCCGAGACTAAAACTGGCTTTAATAAAATATTTACTAATGATTCTAAACAATCATGCTTCTGAGAAGAAGCAACTTGACACACACTACTTAAATTCAACTGCGCAACAGAATAGAACGTGTTGCCGTGATAGAAACCGAACCTGAAGTGAGGTTACTCACGCACTCTCCCACACAGGAATAGTCATACTATTACGTAACGCAAAGAACATCAATATATTCTTATTCGGGGGCTCTCAACCGAATATATTTTCATTTCTTTGCTAAACCCTTACTATGACTATCCATACATCATACAACATACACACAACAAATATAGCATTTTGGTGTCGGTTTATTGCTGCCAAACGAGAAGCACACACTGTGCCATGCTATGAAGTCCAAAGTCAGGGCTGCTGGCAAAAAATACCATAATCGTGGAAGCCAAATCCACTGTGCATTCCAACAGTTGGAACCACATCAGAGTCGTCACTCTTTACTAAACTTTACATATGAGCCAAAAATGCCAATCTGGTTAGTCTCTTTGATTAATACTTAGATTAACCCAAATCAAATTTGTGAAAATGGAATGGGCCTATTATTAAATTAAGAAATGTCCATATTGCAATCCTCGAATCGCCATGCTTCACAATAACATCTGCAAGTCTTCCGCACATACATATCTGCAAAAAAATACACAAATCTGTGAGAAACTTAATAATGTCGTAAATGCAAATTTTGCGACTTTGAGTCTACAATCCTTACCATGCAGAAAAACACAACCCAACTCATGAATTATTGGGATGGGAACTCCTAATCCCTCCGAGTGATGAAGATAATAAAATCAAATTTCAAAATCTTCAGATCGGAATTGTCATGACTGAAATTATTGTCAGAAATAAGAAATTCATCTCGATCAATCATACTACCTGATATGACACTATGACCAATATTATCTTGACAAACTATATGACACTGCGCCTTATTACTTGTCTATATGACACTTTGCCATAACACCACATATACTGAATGAAGACCAGTCTTCTGCCTTATGTGGACCATATGCCATGCTAAGAGCTCAGAACTGACAAACCAAAAGTTTGCATAAGGGAACTTCTATTAAATATAGAAGATTCTTAAAAAGAAATAATAAAACGACATATTAGCAATGTACACTATTAACGAACAGTTGTAGCTCTAATTGCAAAGTATGACAACTTCTAAGATATCAATTAATGACAATCCTGGATAATGACCCGATCTTAACATTTTGACGAACCATATACCAACCTGCTTGAAATTTTGAAATGAATATCAATCTTTGCTCCTTAATCCTTTAAAAAGTCCTTTCTCTGACGCTATTATGCGCAAAACGTAACTCCCTTAGGCACTAAAACATTGACATAGACTACTGTATGACAACCAATCATATTACACGACTTATATAGCATTGATCCATTATATCATCTTGAATGAAATTATATGACAAGTGGGTCACAATACCTGCCTTATAAAGCACATTGTCATAATAACCCGTCATACTGTATGACTACCGGCCTCCTGCCTTATCTCGGACTAGATGCCACTAACATGAGTACATGACAGGATCTATGTCTCTAACTTACCTTGCCATCTGAATGACGATTAGCCATATAGAGCTCGTCTTGATTGTGAACACACCATTATTGATATCAATATCTTAGCATAATATAATTGAAGTCATAACCTTAATATTATCTGTGCTACGACACTATAATAATCTCAGACAAGAATACCAAATGATCGAGACTCCATCTGCCTTACATGGCACTAGGCCTAAGCCACAACCATTAGTAGATGGCAGCCATTCATATGAAGATATTACCCGTCTTTTCTGCCACTACAATATCTTGCTATATCGAATAACGACCAGCCAAAGAGCCAATCCTGTTTACCGTTAGGGCCTACCATTATTATGATCAATATCTTACCATAGTAACTGAGAAGTCATGACCAGGATATCTGCACTGGGCCACTAATATCTTACCAAATGACCGCAATCTGCTTTAAATGAAAGTATAAGCCACTAGCATCTTATGATACTAAATAACAACCATTCATACCTGTCTAGTATTATAGCATTTAGCCACTAAAATAATGCCATCTTTTCTGTCAGTTTAACCATTATTAGATATCTTACCAAAGAAAAAGAAAAGAGCCAAAATATCGGACTTAATTGCACTATCCAAGAACAACCAGGCACAATATTGTTGCATAGGACTATATCACAATCTCAATCAAAAATGTGTAAATCTATTTTACAAAATGACAACCAGTCCTAAATGACACTGTGCTACTAATATAATGGCTTAATAGTCTGCACCACTATATAAACTCATTTCAAGTGACCACCGGTCATAGAGCCCAACTGTAAATTTATTTTATAAGAATTTTGGTTACAGTAAAATTGCACTGTGTGTCTTCTTTGACAATTATGCTGAAAACCAACCCAAAAACGAGGATCAGAAGTCATACAATCAGTATACACCGCTTATACTTCACATAGGCCTACCTGTTATTTCTGTTTTCTGATAACGACCTGCTGTCTGAGAGCATAGATATAATATGATTACTAAAAACTCATCAACTGATTGAGCTTATCTCGGTATCCAATAGTGATTGGATAACAACATCGGCTGTCTGACATGTCTGACAGCAATAATTTTGCCGAAAACCATGACAAAACACTGATCCAAACTGTTTGGGAAATCTGCCGTTCGACATTACTATTGCCATTAGACCATGACAAAACACCCCGGCAAAACACTCATCCAAACTGTGTGGATAAACCTGCTGCCTAAGAACATTACTTTTGCCATTAGGCCATTACCAAACACCCTACCAAACTGGCTGGAAGGAAAACTTGCTGTCTGACAGCATTACTATTGCCATTATGCCATGACAAAATACTCGTCCAAACTGTTTGGGTAAACCTGCTGCTCGAGAGCATTTACACTTCCGCCTTTATACAATGCCCAAACACCCTTCCAAACTGTTTTGAAAAACTTGCTTTCTGACAGCATAGTAAAAAAACAACAACTTTACAGATCTACTCACCAGAAACAAGACAGCAATATTTATCATTAAATTCGTGTCAATACATTATGTAGATTGTATGCCATCTAATGTGGCTTACCTGTTAACACCGGGCTGTTAACTAATCCGAGGAATACACCTCTGCCTATTTCTTTGTTTTACAAATTTAGCATTGACCCTTCTACGAGGCTGAAACATCATTTCCAATGAAATATTGCATTTCCTGAATTACCAGGATTCCTGTAACTCTAATATAATCACCGGGACATATTTAAGTCCATTTGGTACCGAATACCAGTAGGGGCAAATCAAAGTCCCTGAACAACCAATTGTTATCGGATGGACTATCACCGTAGGAATTAAGCTTATTGGTGATGCTAACAATTTTTACTTTATTTGAATATGATGACCATCATGATCAAAAGAGAACACATCTATACCGTCTAAATCTAGAATCCAACTTAAAGGACCCAAGCGTGTCTCCACACAGATCGACCGTTTAAACAAACAAACAAACAAACAAAACTTGGAATTTTATTATAAAAACTAGGAATGCGATCCTTATTGAAAAAATGTTTGACTCATCAAAACACTAATTAGATTCTGAAACTCATCGCATTCTAGCACAAAATAATAAAAACAATATCTAACAGATCGGGTATAAAAAAACTACCGCCTACGCTTCTAAAATCTACTACTGTGATATTTTTCCAAGTCCTAAAACAATCATTTCTTTGGTTAACTCACCTCTTAATATTGGATTCCACTTGAAATTTGATCAATCCAGATTAAAACGTATTTAATAAATTATTGATCTCTACAAGAGTGACTAAAATGATTGATGCAAAAACACATCAGTGATTATGTAAATTATAATCATTCACTTAACTTGCTCATTCCCCGGAACATTGTTCCGTCTTTGCTTCGTTAGCTTCGTAATCAATACTCGGTGATAAAGATCACGCTGTTAATTCCACCATCTCATTCTTCATTGTGTACAAAAAGCTATCTGTCGTCTTGTATACTGTATGGAAGATAAAAACCAACAATCATGAATGAAAATCAGAACTCTTAAATGCATTATTGATGCTGATGTGAGACCTACCTGGCACCTCAGTGGTGAATGCGAATAGTACATGCAATTTTTCCCGAACAGCGCCGGGCAAACCTATATTATTACGGAATATTACCGACTTCTTATTCCTTCTCGCCTTATCTTGACTTTCTTGTTACTACAAATCGCCTGTTATGTCGATTAACGTACAGATCATCATGCATCGTGTTTGTTAGCTTTTGTTAACCTATTTCTTGAGATTTTGTAACTAATGATATATACCTACTCCTTGAAATCTGATCGAAAATAAACCTAAATTAACCATAGGAATGCAAGTAGTTGCTCCATAACAACTGATCTCCAACTACTGTCGAGCCATAATAGCTCATAATAACGGTTTAAATAATACAGATACACCAGTAATTACTGCTATTAAAATAATTACGATACTATGATCCCAATTTAAAATACAGGGATATCGAACTACTTAACTTAATCACGTGAAATCGGAGCGTCTTCTTCCAGCCGCTTCTGAGTAGGCCTACAATGATGAACCAAGAAACTCATCGCAATGTTCAGGAAAAACACTATAAATATAGCGCTAGCTCTGTGGATGTACACCTTGCGTACTTGCAAAATACAGAAATGCTGCACATTTAATGAAATATACAGATGATATCGCCATAAAAACAGTCAACTATGGAAAACCTTTGTAGTGTAAATCAGCGGGAAAAACAACTGCGCAACAGAATAGAACGTGTTGCCGTGATAGAAACCGAACCTGAAGTGAGGTTACTCACGCACTCTCCCACACAGGAATAGTCATACTATTACGTAACGCAAAGAACATCAATATATTCTTATTCGGGGGCTCTCAACCGAATATATTTTCATGTTTTGAGCTGGAAAACTTTGGTACGTGTTCGAGTCCCTATGTGGTCCATTCCATCTATTTTATTTTAGTTTCTCTCACTTTTTCTTTTTTTCTTGTTCGTTTCTTTCTTTCTGACTGCAGCGATTGATTGTTTTTGCCCGGGTTTTTTTTTCATTATATAGCCTAATTCAGGAATTTTTAGGCTATACTAGTCTAATATAGCGCGGCCTATGAATATATTTTTACAAATTAGATTAACAAAATATTGGTTGTTGGTTTTGTTACTGTTGTTGTAGTTATTGTTGTAGGCCTATATATTGCATAATCAGGGTATAAATAGGCATACTAGGCCTATAGAAGCATTGATTTATTTCACGACAGATATCATCCAGGATAATTTTAAAAATTGAAAATTTAGAAAATCCAAAGGAAAATTGCCAAAAACGGCTGCCCATAATCACCCCCCCCCCCCCATCAGCCCATATGGTCCTATCATGGTCGCCCCTTCCCTATCCCTGCAACATATAGGATGACTCACGAGCCGCGGTTTGTCCGTGGCCCTAGTTCAGATTGATACACTATTGTACGCATGAGTTAATTCATTCTTTTCTGCATGGCTGTTTCCATTATTAACTTACGCCCCTCTGGAATCAAGCCTTGAAAATCAATTGTATTTAACCTTAAGTAAACCATGTAAACGAAGACGCATGGTGGTGCATTTGGGATACGGCACCATGTAAAGTCTATGGGAGAAACAAGCACTCATCAGTTCATGGTTTTATATATTACAGCAATGAATGAAGTCTTTAAATAAGATATTATTCTGAAGCTTATTAATTGTACTCTACTATTTATTATTTTCTTCAAATAATTAATTATTTAAAATTATTAATTAATTAATTAATTAATTAGTAAACATGGCAATTAGCAGTCTATGAGCTTGTATTAAAGATAATCACCATGATCATATTGATTTCAAATGAAAGACCTTATTTTCCCGGTTATTAGAAGTAATCATCACAAAACTGTCTCGAATTAGTCTCAAACGTGGTATAGGCCTACCGCATCAGTCAAGACTAATTTGACAGTTTTTTGATGATTTCTTTGGGAATATAGGTCTGCTCATTTGGAACGTCTAATTTTAATATGTTAATGAGAAAAATATGAGGCTGTCAATCAGGTTACCCACCCTTAATAGAAGTCATTTTTATTTCAGTAGCTCCGGAACCGGGGCCCAATAATTTTGGTGACAAGTGCCACCCCCCCACACACACACACACTTCCATATCTTCCGGAGCCTCCATATTTTTTTATTATTATTATTACTTTATTTTATATCAAATAGGTGCTGATTTAGTAAACGTGCTTTTAGGATACATCATGCAAAGAAAATCCGAGTTGACTCTTCACAACATTGGCCTCAATTTACATGATTGGGTTTCATAATGGATGTATTTATAGTTTCTTCCCGTGATTCCCGTTTTTTGTTTCGCCTGAACTGCCTGAACATAACATAGCTAATTTACATAATTTATGGGCGGAATTTGTGGGCATACTATCTCAAGATCCGTCGGGCGTATGGTAACGAAACCTGGTGACAGGAACGATACATACCTGCTGATCACCTGATTAGTTTTTCGGCGAAAAGTACGCTACATCATGAATCTTAGTCTCTCCACCGGTGTCGTACCTTCCGCATGGAAGAAAAGCAGAGTTTCTCCAATATTTAAAGAGGGTGACCACATGGACACGAGCAATTATAGGCCAATATCAGTAATCCCGGCCTGTATGAAGGTGTTTGAAAAGTTGGTCCATGGCCAGCTTTACAGCTACATCACAGATTGCAATCTTTTGTCTCCTAACCAGTCGGGCTTCAGGGCCATGCACTCTACTCAAACATGCCTTCTCGGTGTTACCGACTACCTTCTCGACAATTTTAACTCTGGTTTTTTCACTGGTGCTATCTTTTTAGACCTTAAGAAGGCGTTTGACACGGTGCACCACAACGTCCTGATTAACAAACTTCATAGCATAGGTGTGCATGGCACTGAACTTGACTGGTTTGGATCCTACCTTAGAGATCGCCAACAAGTCACTAAAATTGGTGATGTGGTTTCCAGTCCTGCTCCAGTAAACTTTGGAGTCCCGCAGGGATCTATACTGGGGCCCCTCCTCTTTACCCTGTACATCAATAATTTATCAAGTGTTATTACCCATCCTGACTCCAAGGTAGCATTATATGCTGATGACACTGCTATTTTTGTCAGAGCTAAAACTATCAGGGCCATTAATGACATTCTGAACTATGAACTCACCCATGTTGCTGAGTGGCTAAACCACAACTTCCTCACACTCAATGTTAAAAAATCCAAAGGGATGATTTTAGGTACTGCCCAAAAACTTGCTCGTAAAGACATGGAGCTTGAGGTTTACATCAATGAGTCTGTCATCGAGAATGTTGAGAAGTTCAAATACTTAGGTATTTGGCTGGATCCGTCCCTCACTTGGTCTTCCCACATTGAGAAGATTTCAAGCTCCGTCTCTAAACGTAATGGTTTGTTAAGAAGGCTGAGAAACATCTTGCCCAAGGAAACTCTCATTCTTTTGTATAAAACGCTCATCATTCCGCAACTTGATTATTGCGATACTGTGTGGGGCAACGCTGCTAAGACATCCCTCAGTAGACTTGATAAACTTCAAAATGCAGCTGGTAAGATCATTCTGGGGCTCCCACGCAGATATCCCACCGAAGTACTTCTCAACAACCTGAAATGGGATAAACTGGATTGCCGCCGTAATTTCCATCTAAATATAATGGTGTACAAAAGCCTTTGTAACCTACTCCCATCACCCCTGTGCAATATATTCCACACAGTTGCTTCGAGTCACAACCACCTGACTAGAGCACGGTCACAAGGTAATCTGGTCATCCCACTTAGTAAGAGCGAGTCGGCTAAGCGAAAATTTACATCCAGAGGCGTGGTCTCTTTTAATTCATTGCCAACCCAGGTTAAAGTACCATTACCTCATACACTAGGCCGTTTCAAAGCGATGTGCAATTAAATTAAATTATTTAACTATTCAGGTTGTTGCATGATGGTCGGCTGCAGTGCGGACCAGCACAGATGTGCTTCCTTGGTGTGTTCATATATGCTGTTTTTTGTTAAATCCATGGTATGTAATTCTTTTGTATGTATTTCATTTGTATTTTTGATGTATTTTGTTTGACCCCTGGGCCAGACTGGAAATCAGTGTAGACCACTGAGTTTGTTCCCCAGGCAAAATAAGATCTAATAAAATAAAATAATAATAAAATAAAATAATAATTTATGCGGAACGCTTCTACAAATATAGTTGGAAATGTGAATAAATCAACCTGTATATGGCGATCGGTAAGAACCGTAAGCACTATGATGATGACACTTGGTGTGGGTAGTATGACCAGAGGGTCTGAATCTGATTTAGATTTTCAGCGCAAAATATGGCAATGAAGTATCTAATTTGCATACTTTATGCATAACAAGCAAATTACCCTTTGGGGTACAATGACGTAACTTGGTGGTAGTTCTTGAACTGAATAAGATTTTCAGGTCATCGAGGGGTCATCGAGGGGTCATATGAGGTCAAAGTACTAAAAACTGTCGTACGGGCATGGAACTTGGTGGGTACAGTCAACATTTAGAGTTACATTTCTGGAAGATCATTTTGGGGTCAATGGTCACCCAGGGGTCATCTGAGGTCAAATTACTAAAAACTGTCGTATGGGCATGACACTTGCTGGGTAAAGTCAGCATTTAGAGTCACATTTTTGGAAGGTCATTTCGGGGTTATATGAAGTTACACAGGGGTTATCTGGGGTAACCCAGGAGCACCAGGTGATGTTAGAGTTTAAAAATATGATTTTTTGCTATTTTTAGTTGATAGTATTTTTTGGATACCTTATTACCTCTAGAATGTCCCTGAAAGGGAGACCATTAAAAAATACACACAGCTCATGTTACAGGGGGGTCAAATTAGGGTTTGTACAGTAAAGTATAGGGAAATCAAAGCTGTTTTTGATTTTGACTGCATTTATTTATTATGCAGTTTACTATGACAAATTTGGTTTTAAAAGAAAGATATTCATGTAAATTAATTTTTTCAAAAATAAAAACTTAAAATTTGTGTATGGTTTTCATGTAATTAATCACATAAAATTGATTAGTCGAACACTGCCCTCGTAGGCGAATTGCTGTTAATGAGCTATACGCAGCCTGTCATCATGACATGCTGCATATAGCTATTATCACACGGTGGTGGGCAAATTTGCCAAATTATATGGCACTGGTTAAATTGCATGATTTGAATGTTCTAGTTGGAGTAGATCCACTTAAAAGAAGTTAAACTCAAAGTTATAAGATTCAAGCTGCCGTTGATAGACACGTCAAGCATGATAACATGATTATTACAACCTGACGGTGTGGTGTTTGTGACTGCTTGTATGAGTTGTATCAACTGTCATGACTAAGCTTAGGCTTGTTCCAGTGCCAGTGGTTCTGTCTTCTGAGACTGAAGGTATATGAATTCTTGGTAAGTTGCATTTTATCTATGAAGTTTTGACTTTCACTTTAGAAAGCATATCATGGTACATGAATGTAAATTCCACTTTACTATGAGCATATACCTGTACGGTACCGTACATGATATTTTAATGGTAATATAAATAATTTATGTGATATTGATATTTATTGTCATGATTGTTATTATCATGTATCAAATGACTGGTTTGATCAGTTGAGTTACTGGTACCATTCATGCATTAATACGTAATCAATTTTGCTTCAAGACAAGTTTAGTTGCACAGGCAAATATTCAAGCTGACCAGTGTTAAATATTAAATTCGGGATTAAATTATTCTTTATCACTTAGGCCCTATCAGTCAATGTGTTTACGTTAGCGTCGGTCGACTCAGCAGGATCCATAAGTTTGGACGTAATGCTAAGTGTAAAAGGCCTGTATAAAAATCTGCAAAAAAAGTGCAATATTGTCACAGAGATCTGCAGGAATATCTAGGTCTATGTCCCAAGTCTATTCTAGACTCTCTATTGTCTTTTTTCCCAATTGATGTATTTTATTGGGAATTTCGACTTGTATACATATGACATGTGAAATGTGGTCATTTATGGGCATTTCCACGGTAACACGTGTTACACTTTAGCGCATCCACGTTTACTTTCCATCCTCTGGTTGTAATATAGTAAAATTTAATAATACAACAATGGGGCGAAAGCCGTAACCAACCAAAACAAAATCATAGCAACCGCATTGACCCTCTTTATTTCTGGCGGCAAAAAAGTTTATTGCTGAACAATAAACTCAATAAACGTTATTTAAACTTAAACACAATTTTGAAAATTTCAGACGTATATCACCAAGATTATCAAAAGCCGCTGCAAGGTCAAGGGAGTGAAAATATCACCAAGTTTATCAAAAGCAGCTGCAAAGTCAAGGGAGTCGCGCCATGCAGAAATATAGATTTGCAAGATAAGCGTAAGCAATTGTACTTTTTTTTTTGCCAGTTCACATGAATTTCTAACAAGTTTTCTATTCCCTGTTTCTATAAACTTTATACTTTTTAAAATACAGAGATGTGATTTTCAGAAATTTTCCTGATTTCATGAAATTTTATTAAAAATTTATTGTTTTCAGGAAATTTTGCCCTGCACGATAGAAATTAGAATGAGACAGCTCATTTTTTCAGGAAATTTCAAAGCATATCAGGAAATTTTGACCATGTACTGTATCACATCTCTGTATTTATTTTATTTTACAATTTTACAATAATTAATCCAAGTCATGATAAAAAATGATATGTTGATAAAAATGATATTCATAAATTATGACCACATTTGCATGAATTGCCAATATCAGTTGCGTTTGTCTGCAACTCAACCCAATTCATCACATTTTCAAGTTTAATTAAAAAAAAAAAAAACTTATTGAGACACTGCATGATATTAATTATTTTCATATTTTGTTACAATTAATCTGATTATAAATAATAAACTGATAACCATTAATGTGTTACAATTAACATGATTATAACCTTATTTCCATTGATTTGTTACAATTAACATGATTATAACCTTATGACCATTCATTTGTTACAATTAACATGATTCTATTTATAACCATTCATTTGTTTTGATTCCAAGGGAGCATGATTGTTCACTATTAAATATCACAACCTAACTGCATCAAACTCAAGGTAAGTAGAACTGTTAATTTCTTTTAAAAAGTCTGTTTACTTTTATGTAAAAATATTTCACTTTTTTGTTTTCATATTAAAAAGAAATATATTTTCATTAGTCATTTCTCTTAGCAAGCTTCCCAGAGGAGAATTTTCTATTGCAGGCTGACATTTATATTACCTTTATGTCCCTGATATGCACAAAAATGCATCAATTGGATATTTTGTGCTAAAAGTTGTGACCTGATTAAAAGTTTGTTTTATAAATCATTGTAAAAGACGGGTGATTTTGTGGTATTCAGCTCTCTCTCTGTACTTCCTATCATTTTGTAGTTCTACACACTAAAAAGTATATAGATTGATGGATATCGTGCACTAGAGTTTATCACCAGATGTCTGCCGATGCTCCTATTTCACAACAACTTTGCGTGGTAATATCTGTACGCAGCACGCGCGTAGCATAGCAAAACACTGGCATCAGCAGACATCCAGGGATAAAGTCTGAACATATCAAAAGTTGATTTTGGACAAATTCATTGTTTATGTTGTAGCAATTATTTTGAAGTTGAAGTACTTTTGCTCCTATAGGGCCTAAACCACTTTAGTTTCCTCAGTGGGAATTCACAGGGGTGATTTTCCCACAGAAACATTTAAAAGTACTTTTGCTCCTATAGGGCCTAAACCACTTCAGTTTCCTCAGTGGGAATTCACACTAATATTATTATATTATTTGATTTGTAAATTATAAGATGTTTGTAGCAAAGACAAACCTATAATATTTCAGGTCATTTCATCATGGCAGTTGGCAATGGTAGGCTAATGTCTTGCATGATACAGTTGTGCACACATTGTTTTTTCACTTGTCCATTTCACTGCCAAGATTAAATGAAATGGAGTATAACATGAGTAAAACTAGATTGTTTGTGTCTTTTCAGATCAATGAAATGGCTCTACGAATGAATGCATTGATGAACAGATTATATCGACTACTACTAGCAAGTGTCATTTTGGAAATAATAATTAAGTAATTCAAGATTAAGAACTTGCAGAATGTATGTTACATTAAGGAAAGGGATAATAGATAAGGTGACAGGTGACATCATGCGCACACATCATGGCAATTTCCACTGTTCTTTGCCCAGCATTATGCGTATGCATCATACTTTGATCAAGGTCCATTTCATATCTAGTACAAAAATGTAGGCATACAAGAAAGCCATTTTAAACATCAATATTATTCCAATTGCCCTGGTTGATATACACTGATGTCACCTCATCTATACATTTATGACCATTAATTGTTATTGGGCTGTTAAAATGTAGTAAAGCTAGTCTTAGAGATACTGTCCAATAGTTCTTACAAAACAATGGGACAGCATTGATTTAGTATATTTAGTAAGACCACACTAAGGCATTTAATTTTTCCAACTTGTCAAAGCGATATATGTAGTATACCATTTGATATGTTAAATACAAAATTATACATTGCTAAGGAGCAACTTAAAATGTGTGTTGAACAGCACTTTCACTTTTCAGTAAAGTTATTATGGTTCAACATAATTAAGCCATACTTTAAATAAGATTCTTAAACACTTGAGAACGTTCCTGCAATCTTATTGGTTCTTACCTGTGTGATATGACACGATATCACACGGGTCAGCGCGTGTGCATTGACGCGATACGCGTACTCGCTATTTGAACCAATCGGAGGCGCATAACAACAACGGGACTGATCGATTTTAAGCCCTAGGTAATTCCTTGCAAAATGTAGGATTTAATTTCATTAATATTTGTAATAGGGGCCTACTTGTAATGATATTTTATTTGAATTGAAGTGTTTAAGAATGAGAATAAAAGTATTGTTTTTAGCCGCTGTCGTGCATCTATCGTCTCATATAACACGGGCGACATCATTATTTTTGGCGTAAAACAACTCGGCTTCGCCTCGTTGTTTTACTTAAAATAATGATGTCGCCCGTGTTATATGAGACGATAGATGCACTCAGGGCTAAAAACAATACCCTTATTCTCTAATTCACACCTGTGGCTGAGATCAATCCTGTGGTAAGCAGACTCAAAGCAGATACAAAATAATTAATAAAAACATGTTGACAATGCATATCGTGTAAGATTGCCAAGTAGAATGATAATGCAAGATTTTTCAATATATGTCAATCAAGTCGCAAAGACTCTCAATGTAATACACAGTGGCTGCCTGTGCTTGTGGCTCAAAGTGAAGCAGGTGCATATGGTGGGATCATTTTAGACTGAAAATAAGGGTAATGTGCAAGTCTGGGGTGCCCTGCAGTTTCACTCACCCTGAGCCTATAGGAGTTACGCCATTGTAATACGCTCATGTACAAATAACGCATCCATTGACACATATTTTATGCTATATATGGTGTTTTTGAAAATAAATGAAAAACGATTTGTTTAAACAAGATATAATTGTGATATTTGAATTTCTTGTGTGATTTCCTTTCATTTGATACCCATATTGACATACTTTCGATGACATTCAGATTTGACCCCCTGGGGGGGTCCGTGTGAATATTTTGGGGGGTCTCCCGGTCGGTGCTTAAAATACTTGCCATGGACCATCCAAATTGATGGTGCAACTAAAAATAGCATTAAGAATTCAAAAAAAGTACTCTGTGCTCCCTGGTTAGGGTCAAATTGCTAAAAACTGTCGAATGACATGATTTGTGAAACTTGGTGGGTACAGTCAACATTTTTAGAAGGTCATTTCAGAGTCATCCGAGGTCAAATTATTAACAACAGTTGTATGGGCATGAATCTTAGTGGGTACAGTGAACATAGAGTCAAAACGTTTGGAAGGTCATTTCGGGGTCAACCAAAGTCACCCAGGGGTCATCTTACTAAAAACTGTCATACAGGGTGTCCCAGAAAAAAAATTACCGGGCGAATGAATTTGGACGTAAGTCAAGAACTAGACATTAGAATCCAAATATCTAAACATCAGCGTGTAGCCCATCTTGTTCTGCATCATATACGTCAATTTCACTGCAATCGGCTGACTGATTGCGAAGAAATGAGCGGTTACATTTATAACGCATACGTCAATTCACTTCATTCCAAGTTTGAAAGAAAGATCATTCAACATCATGCGCACTGGTTACCTGTCATTGAGCTTCATGTTTTGTTTTGTGAAATCCTTTTCGTTCTTTTTAAACAATCTGGTTTTTTTTGCAAAATATTTAATTAGGTTTTGTTCAAATTTGAAAACCTGCACGATATTGAAAATGACAGCTTGCACATAAGATGATGCTCGGAATTGTAAATATTTTTTTTTCGTTAATGTTGATATAAATGTTGTATAAAGAATTATTGCATAAAAGAATTCCAGCTGCCTTAAACAATTTCTTACACACATTTAAGTTTTTGGAATATTTCGTAGAAATTGTAATGCAAAGTTTTTAAAAATCTTTTAAAACTTTAATTAATTAATTAATATTGCATGGTAAACACTTGATCATTGTCATTCTTGGCTCAAATATTCTTTGGAAAGTTAAAATATAACATATTTGCACAACCCAAATAATTAAAGTTGGAAAGATTCCAATTACAGAAATCAAAGTTTTCTCAGACAAACTGTTATTCATCTTCAGTGAAAGCATGAATAACATAACACCATCGGATTATAAAATTGATAATGTGGACTAAATTTAATGAGATACACAAACTTTAGGAAGCGATGAGCGAGTATGAAAAAAGCGCCTGTGATCAAACTTGGAATGAACTGCATTGATGCGCACATTATGTAATCGTTAATTTCTTCGCAACCAGTCAACCGAATCAAACAAAATTTTCGTACGTGATGTACATTAAAATAGGCTATGCGCTACATTTTAAATGTTCTGATTCTAATGTTTACTTCTTGACTTACGTTCAATTTTATTCACTCGGTAATTTTTTCTGGGACACCCTGTATGTGCATGACACTTGGTGGGGAGAGTCAACATTTAGGGTGAATTTTTTGGAAGGTCATTTCAGGTTCATCCGAGGTCACCCAGGGGTCATCTGAGGTCAAATTACTGAAAACCGTTGTATGGGTAATCTTACAATAAATCGAGACAAAACAGAACAATACAAAGTACATAAAGATGGTCCATCAGACTGGAAAATATGTAAATACCTAGGAACACTACTAGATACTAACGAAGATATAAAAAGGAGAAAATGTCTAGCAATAGCATCATATAATCAACTCGAACATTTTCTGCAAAGCAAATAAGCAAACATTATAACAAAAATGAGAATTTTTAATGCGTATGTAGGATCCATTTTCTATACAATAGTGAATTATGGACACTGACAACAAAACTTGAACACAAAATAGATGTATTCCAAAGAACTCTACTTTAAGAACAATATCCATCACAAAACTAGACAACATGACAAATGCTGATTTATATACAAACTCAAATACTGAACCATGGAGCAAAACCATCAAAAGAAGAAGACTAAACTGGGTGGGTCATCTATATAGACTCCCAGAAGAAACTCCAGGGCTGATATTCATAAAACCACGCTAGGCCTAGTTGACAGCTAAAATTGACTTTAGCAAGCTGCTAAGCCTAGCTGATTGCTAATTCTTATTCATAAAACCCAGTTAGAGTTAGCAACATTCTAAAATTTTGCCAAAACTTAGAGTTGATCTGGGGCAGCGCTAAGTCACTAGTTGACAACTAGTCAGTCTGCATTTGGACATGATTTATTGTTTTAATTTCATATTAACTGTTGTCAATTATGAAAAATAATGTTCTCAGAATATTCTGTTTCTGAGGTCTTCAGTGTGTTTTACACATAAGAAACTGTCTTAAAAACACACAACAAATTTAGGGTGAATGAATAAACATTGAACTAAGCCAGTATTGTTTAACCAGATTTGCACAAGAAAAATGATTATGATATAGCAAGTAATCTTTAGTTAAGCAGATATGTTCAATCGAAGCAATTCTGTTCAATTGTTTGATACGTACGTAAAATATATATTTTGGAGACATGTTACCAATGTTCTCTTTGGTAAAGATGCATGACTTATTTTCAATAACAAATTATATGTCAATTTGATAAAGATAAATCATGCTTGGCTTACTCATGGTGGACATTTTGTTATGATTTGCCGTAACAACCTTGTAGGCCTATATAGCTTACAAAAATACACATGTAATTTTATTAACGAAATCTCAATGAAGACCATCAGCAATGAGTCATTACATTTTGATCATTTTGACTGTGGTTCAGAGCTCAAGTATAATAGACATGTATTATATAAGCCTATTGTATTAGATGTTACACAACTGTTGAAGGCCATAGCACCCAAAACACCCAAATAAGTTATCAGCTAAATATTTCTAGTTGATAGCTAGTTAGCAAAGTGTTTAGCAAGGTTTTATGAATAAGAAATTAGTTGATTGCTACGTAGCTATCAACTAGTGGATTTAGCATCTTGCTAAGCACTAGTTGGTTGCTAATTTAGCAAGGCTTTATGAATATCGGCCCAGCACGTCAAGCCCTAGCTGAATTTCAAAGAAAAACTAAGCGTCCTGTCGGACGCCCAAAACCAACGTGGGTGGCGCAAATGCAAAAAGAAGTAGACGAACAAACTCTTACACAGACCAATGACAGAATAGCCTGGAGAGCAGTAGTAGCGTGCGCAATGGCAACATAGCCGGAAAGCGTAGACGATGATGATGATGGTATGACAGGGGGGGGGTACATTCAACATTCAGAGCCAAATTTGTGAAAGTTCATTTCAGGGTCATCCAAGATCACACAGGGGTCATATGAGGTCAAATTATTAAGCAAGAAGACCGTAAGTCCACTTGCCCCCTCAACATGTATACACTATTAAAAGTTGCGTATAGTTTTGTATAGCTTGGTAATGTTTTATACATGGTCAGGGGCCAAAACTAATCTTTCACAACCTTTCATGATGTTTTCACCCTGGAACATGTATTAAACATTATAAAACCCAAAGAAACTATACGTAACTTTAGTGTATACATGTTGAGGGGCCAAGTGGACCTACGGTCTTCTTCCGCTCAGGTCTTTTGGCATATTTTGTAATTTTTACACATGTCCCAACGGAACAAGTTTGAATTTAAGTCATTCCCATTGTCTTTTTTTTTTGCTTCTTCAATATCAGGTATGAAATGCCACACTGATATAGGGTATTGTTGAGCAGGCAAATCTGCTTCTTCTTTCATTTCTGCTACTAATGCCAAACGCTTGTTCGACCAAACTTGGACACAAGAAGCACTGGCACAAGCTCCTTCTAAGTTATACAACGCTGTTAGGGGTGAAAGGTCATGTAGATAGAAGTTATTAGATGTGAAAATCTGTAAAATGCTGTACTAGTGCCAGGGGCTAGACCCACATTCGACCAAACGTGGCCATAAAAACCACTGACCCAAGTTTAATATATAACTAATACACCTGGGTCAAAGGCCATAGGGTTATTAGGTGCAATTTCGTGAAAATCTTTAAAATGCTACTCCTATAAATTGTATGCTTGGCTTGGGGGTCAACCAGATGTCAAATGAGGCCACATGATAAAATTTGCCACATTTGGCTTAAAATTGATTCAATGCATCCTTTCACTAGGGGAACATGAAGAGGTCACCTTTGGTCAAGGGTCAAATATTAAACCCCCGGGTTAAACCGGGCCCGATTTGGCTTAAACATGTTAAACTTGGTACAAATCATCCTTGGAGTATGAAATAGTCAACCTGAGGTTACCAAATGTCATAGGTCAAATGAGACCATGAAAAATCAAATTGGGATCTTGTTGGCGCATCTTTTTGTGATGCAGTAAAAAGCCCACGCGTCATTATGAGGGGAAAATAGGGCAATTATTGACCTCCACAATGAGGCTAAGTCCATTTTCAAAAAATCAGAAAAATATGAAGATCAAGAGATCCCAAGCTAATTTTTTCAGTACTTGTAGAGAATTACCTCTTCTTTGATTTTGATGAAATGCTTTTCGGAGAGTCGGTGACGTTGGCGTGTAAAAATGTGCGAAAATAGGA
Organism: Amphiura filiformis; assembly: GCF_039555335.1. Lineage (NCBI taxonomy): Eukaryota > Metazoa > Echinodermata > Ophiuroidea > Amphilepidida > Amphiuridae > Amphiura > Amphiura filiformis. Next base: position 21,790,824 of record NC_092645.1, read on the forward strand.
ATGTTTGACCTTTGACCTCTGTTAACTATGTGCGCCATCGAAATCCCAAAAACTTTTTGCTGAAAAATTAAACTTACCATTGAGGTCTTTAATTTCAAACTTGTTCGGACTTGGGATCTTGATGGCGCAGCCCGTTATGATGCTTTGAAGTTTGCACGAGGGCGCTTTTCATCAAATCATTGGATTTGCTGATTTTGTGCGCCATCAAGATCCCAACTTTTTTTCTTGGTTTTTGTAATGTAACCATTTGGTACTTCAAAAAAATGCAAAATGCCGGTTGGGTCGATAATGATGGCGCATGATGTTATGCACCTCCAAAGTTTACCATTCGCAAGTAAGGCTCAGAGAGGCTGAAATTTCAAGAATTATTTTAAGCTGAACGAGGGCGCTGTGCACACTCATATTGTACATGTGCGTTGTTGGTGTAAATATGTACCAAAATTATTTTTTAGAGAAAATTCTATTTTTTTTTGTATCACAGTTGGGTACATAATAAGGGAGACTGGCTCTTAATACAAATTAATTTTTATGAATTGAACTGGTACGACTCTTAGGACTCGTGATAAACGACGATTAATTTTGTAATAATAAAATGAAAACGCTGGGTCATTCACGACGTCATTTTTAATTCATGTCAAAACCTGGGGCGGACCACACACATCCGTGTATACGTGCGCAATCGATACTCAATGATCCAGACAATACCGTTTGAATATACCGCCCTTATGTATGCACCTGCTTGACACTTGCGGGAGGATATACTATAGGCCTACCCTAATAGCTTACAATAGATACCCCACCGTAAATAGCTCTCTTCATTACCTCGATGTGCCAGTATAATTATACGCGTAGTGTACGTACTTTTGAACCATATTTTGTTCAAAAATGATAGGAAGGGACTGTTTTCAGACTCTGTAAAAACAAATCATGAATTATCTGGGATAATTGCAACTAAGTATAATGAAAGTTATGCTCTAAGCTACCAGATGTATCATTAATTTCCTGACTATGATATTTAGTTGTGGGAAAAGATTACTTTAATGTTTTGGTACCGGATGACTGCCCGGTGACTTTTTTGGGAAACTAGCGGATAACTATGCCCGGTGACTTTTTTGGGGAACTAGCGGATAACTACCCGATAACTTTTCGGGGACCTAGCGGATAACTTTTGGTGACAATATACCTGGTGACCTCTTTGGAGACTTCCTGTTGACCTTTTTGGGAATGCAGAAATACAAATTCATGAGTATGCACAAATTTATTAGACAGTTAGTAAGCTTATCGTATTTGAATTGTAGTTTTTGGAGAAATACAACTCTGTAGGCATGGCAGTTGAGCTTATAAAGTGCTATCTTGCAATAAGAAACTTGAAAGTGTACAATGTAATTGTAGTTATTGTACAAAAATATTCTTCTGATGTAATTTGGTTCACACCTTTATAAGGTGCATACCTTTATTAACCAAATTGTTATGATATAGCATATGTATTAGTCAGTATTACAGTACCTAAATGTGATGACACAACTATAATTTTTATATCAAATATTATAATTTATTTACAACAAATAGCTTAACATAAAGCTTATCAGTTAATTGACACATTAGCTGATGGTATTAATTTAATTGACATTAATTTACTGTCAAAATCATGTATAATGATTTACTAGAAAAGATATACTAAAACATTCAAATGTGTCATATATTAGGTACATGTATAAAGACTGCATCAATATACAAATCATTTCATACAAATTTTCCTACCTGCATTTAATATCATATGAAATCAAGCATTCAATGCTTTATAATTCCTACAGCATGTTCCAGATTAATTAGTAAACATCTTGTAATGTCCTACATGTAAATCCATACATTTGTACCACAAATAACTTGACTATTCTGCACAAATATATTCCAACTGCCAACAGCTAGCTGCTCCATTTTGAATTCATTCAGTGACCTTTGACCATATACCCACCCACAATGCATTCTTAAGATGCTTTATGCTATTTTCAAGGTCAAATTAAAAGCGGATAACCACCGGGTAACTCCTGCAAAGAATCTATGTTTCTGGGAACCTTCTGGGTAACTCATTTGAAATATTTGAGTTTTTGGGAGACTTCGGGATGTCTACCCGAAAACTTTTGGATAACTTAATTAGGTATCAGCAAGGTATCCGCTAGCGGGCACTTTCGGATAACTCTGGAAAAGGTACCCGAAAGGTTTCTGATGACCACCGAATGGTCATCGGGTGGTCACCGGGAAACTTTTCTTTTTGCTATGGGTACCATACCACTTCGCTTGTAGATTGTATCATTCATATTATGAAGTCTACGAGCGATTCCAAGTTAGTTGTGTTTGTCGTGTCACTCCATGCTGTTGAAGAAAATAAGATACACTGCATTTAGGAAATGGAAAAAGTGCTGTATTTCCAAACACAGCACGAAAACAGCACTTTTTATAATACAAACATAAGAATTTTAAAAAAATCCATGCCTTATTTCAAAACACAGCAACCAAAACACAGCGCTATAATAAAAAACATAAAAATTAAAAAAAATCTTCCCTGCATTTCCAAACACAGCACGCAAACACAGTACTATAATACAAATCATAAGAATTAAACATTTCAAAATGTATTTCAAAACACAGCACTGCAATAAAAAACACAAGAATTAAAAATTCAATGCTGTATTTCCAAACACAGCACCAAAACACAGCAATATAATAGAAAACATAACAATTAAAAAAATCGATGCTGTATTTCTAAACACAGCACCAAAACACAGCGCTAATACAGCATGAATATGTGTTTAATTCTTATGTTTTCTATTATAGTGGTGTGTTTTGGTGCTGTGTTTTGGGTGCCCCTACTTGCGTTAACAGTCAGGCACTCTCCGGCCAGAACGATGAAACCTAAGAACAATGTAAACTTCATTTTTGCTATTTTGTCAACACCGATGCTCGCAACTTTATTACAGTTTTGTTTAATATCTAAACGGACGTTACTTCAACTTTGAATCATAGTATAGATTCTGAAAAGGACTCAAAAGGTCATGTTTGAATGTATCCCGGTGAATGTACTTATTATGTACGTAGTGAATTATGAGCACCAGCTGGTTGTTGTTATGTAATTTAATTATATTTATGTAATATACCCATCAGAATCAATTGAAATTTTGGGAATAAGCATTTTTTCGTGGATGTCTGATTTAAACAGGAGATGTGGATGGTGGATGGCAGGTGTGTTAATGCTGAAATGATAGAAACGACAGAAACTAGAGGTTATGTGGCTCAGGAACCACGAATATCGGTTATTTGTAGCATGGGCCGGGGGGGGGGGGTACTTCCTTGGTCTAAAGTATGGTTACTCAGTGTAAAAATACAGGCAGTTTCCTTGATTTTTGGTTTTAAAAGTATATCATTGTTATTTTTTTAGCGCTCAGCGCGCACTTCATCTTCTTTACATTCAAATCACCTTGATTGATGCTATTGTATAAGTTTTGCATAACAGCTTTACCTACCCTGTTGATTTCTTACCCCTGGTATCTGGTACGCCAGTGACAGAAAGAATCAACATGGACTAATTTTGCCCTTCTTAACGTTCTTTCTTTTACCCCTCCCCCATCTCAAAGAGGAAAATCCTTGTTCTTAATTCTTTTTAAATACGTGCATTTGGTAAACACCATAATTTGGGTATAAAAGTAGTGTAAAAATTTGCCAAATTTTGCCATTGATGTTCAATAAAAACTCGAGGATCAAGGATATGATTGGAATATTATGAAATTGTTAAAGTAAACTTTAGGAGAGTTCTGTCCAGGGCAAGTATGTGATGGATGAGATTGTCGTTTTATTTGTCATTGATGTTGTATAATAACTGGAAGATCGATGATGTGATGGGAATTGTGAAATTGTTTAAAGTGAATTGTATCATACATTCATATGAGAATATGAAGATCAAGGATATGGCGGATGAGTTTATCATTATTTGTTTATCATTAAAGTTCAATAAAAACTCAAAGATCAAGGATGTGGTGTATAGTGGGCATATTATGAAATTGAATACATGAATACAAAACCCACCCAAGTTATTTATTTATCATTAAAGTTCAATAAAAACTCAAAGACCAAGGATGTGGTGCATAGTGGGCATTATTATGAAATTGTTTAAAGTGGATTGTATTATATGAAAAGATGAAGGTCAAGGAAGGGATGGTTGAGATGAATATAAATAAACTCAAACTGAACAGTGACAAAACGGAATTTTTCATTGCTGGATCCCATTATCGCCTTCAAAAGCTTCCGAATCTTGAACTCAAAGTTGGCCAAAGCATTATAAAACCATCTCCAAATGTTCGTAACCTAGGGGTGCTTTTTGACAGTCATATGTCTATGACAAAACAGGTGAACTCCGTCATTTCCTCTCTGTCAACCTCCAACTTCGCAACATCAGAAGAATACAGCATCATTTGGATACGGACACTAAACAGCATGTTGTCTGGGCCCTTATACTTTCGCGTTTGGACTATGGTAACAGCCTTCTCTATGGACTCAAGTCTCAAGATCTACGCCGCTTTCAATCCCTTCAACACAAAGCATTCAAGCTAATTTTCTCCGTTCCTAGACGTACTGATCCAAAACCTCTCATGGACAATCTTCATTGGCTTCCGATTAGCAACCGCATCCAATTCAAACTCTGTCTTCTGATTTATAAGTGCCTGACTGACTCTGCTCCGCGATACCTCATCGATTCAATTAGTCTTAAGCCAACACCTTCCAGTGGCCCTGTTACAAGACCTGCCCTGGACAGAACTCTCCTAAACATCCCCATGTGCAAGTTAACCTGTGGTGATAAGTCATTTACAGCTGCTGGACCGTCCATCTGGAACAGCCTGCCACGGAACATACGGGAAGCTTCTTCTCTTACACAATTCAAAAAGCTGCTGAAAACTCACTTGTACAATTTTTAGTATTTTTCATTTTGTCTTTACATTGACTTTTCTTGTTTTCCACTGGCTGGTTATTGTTTGTTTGTTGTTGGTAATGTAGTTTTGTGCGTTTAGATCAATTTTTTGCATAAGCGCCTTAAATCACCTTTATGTATGTATGAGGTTACCATTTATTCGTCATTGATGTTCAATAAAGACTCGAAGATCAAGGATATGGTTGGAATATTATGACATTGTTCAAGTGACTTATTTGATGCAATCAAGCAAAATCAGTCGGAGCTCGGAATTTTTCAGTTTCTTATAGGTTAGTAAAAAGCATTAACAATGCTGTATTTTGCAGAACACCCCATTGAAATAGAACAACCAGTTCCAAAGATAAGAACAATTATATTGTTTCCAAAACAACATGCAACAAAAGTAAATATTTCAAAATCAATATTGATTTTGCTTGATCGCATCATATATGAAAAGATGATAATCAAGGATGTGACGGTTAATAAGATTATCAATTATTTATCATTGATGATTGATGTTCAATAAAAACTCCCTAAGAAAGGATGTGGTGGGGATATTATGAAATAATATTGTTTAAAGTGAATTGTATCATATGAAAATATTATGAAGATCAAGGATGTGACGGGTGAGATTATCATTTATTTTGATCGGTTTTGTATTAAAAACTCTAAGATTAAGGATGTGAAGAGAATGTTTATAAATATATAAAACAGTGGCGTACCGTGGCCGCTCCTACCCCGGGGGCTGAAGAAAATTAAATTTATGCCGCCCTTCCCCAACAGCCCGAAAATATTGACCCAATTTTTTTTTCCGGTGGTTTGAAAAAGTGAAGAGCGCCCTAAAAGCAACACATTTTGATGTATAGTACCATTTTTTCAAAAATGTATATATTTTTTCAAATTTTTCCGCCCTTTTTTCTTTACAAATTCTTTTTGCCGCCGCTTCGTTTTTGCCACCCCTGTTTGGCCGCCCCTTCTTCTTCCGCAGCCCCTTCGTTTTGGCCGCCCTTGCTTTTTACACCGGGGGCTGCACCCCAAAGCCCCCCAAATACGCGCATGAAAAAGGTGAAGATCAAGGATGTGACGGATGAGATAATGATTTATTTGCCATTGATGCTCTATTTAAATTCGAGATCAAGGATGTGCTGTGAAAATAATGAAACTCTCTAAAGTGAATTGTATCATATGAAAAGATGAAGATCAAGGAAATGATGATTCAGATTATCGTGTATTTGCCATTGATGTTGTATAAAAACTTGAAGATCGAGGATGTGGTGGGAATATGATGTAATTGTTTAAAATGAATTGATTCAAATAAAAAGATGAAGATCTAGGATATGACGGATGAGATTATCATATACTAGTATTTGTCATTGATGTTCAATAAAAACTCGAAGATCATGGATGTGATGTAAATATTATGAAATTGATAAAGTAAACTGTATCATATAATAAAAATTCCTTTAAAAGGAATAGGGTGGGCAAATGAAAAATTGTCAAGAGAAATGAAAGAATGAGTAAGTCAAGTTCACAATTAATAAAAATTCCTTTAAAAGGAATAGGGCGAGCAAATGAATTGTCATATTGATAAGTCCAAGTAAAATAAAAAACATGTTTCACGTCCAGGTTTTTGAAAAAAAGGAGTAGGAGGGCCTTTTATTTTGTATCGCAGAATCGATGTAAATACCCATATTTAGAGCTATTTTAGCGTGCACAATAATGCCTGCAAAAAGGAGGAGGCCTCTTTTTATTTGTTGTTCTGAGGGGTAGGCCCCCTCTAATGATCTCGAAACCTTCCAAATTGTTTCTTGTATATTGGGAAGGCTATAGAAAGCATCTCAACTCCCTAGACATAATTTTTTTTTAAGTTATAACTGAATTGCAAAATATAAAAATATAATTGAAGAAACCTCCAAAAAAGGAGGGAGGGGACGTGAAACATGTTTATTTTTGTAGTTGGCCTAATGCAGTATTACTTCGAGTATCACTTGTAATCATTAGCAGAGGAGTGAAATTTTGATTGAAAGAATTAAACTAAGGGACGCACCATTTGATACTGAGGGGGGGGGTAGGAGGTTGGGGTCGGGGAAAGTTTTTTATTTTTTATAGTTGGTGGGGAAAGTTTTTTTTTGCTCATGAAGTGGGTGAAGTTTTGTTTTTTTTTGAAAAACTTCCTACCCCACCCTGAGAATCTAATGGTGCATCCCTAAGAAGGTTTGTGTTTGAAGTTATATAAATAACGAACTAAGAGCAATCGAATTAGGACAACAAAATAAAAAAATAAAAACCCACACCATATACGGTAAAACATGTACCAACAGGCTACTTTTTAGTCACCCTCACTCACCCACCTTTGTAGGACTACACAACAAAATAGCCCTCCACCATAGGACTTTGCGGTAAAATATTTAGAGGAGTATGCCAATTAAGGCCAAGTAAAAAAAATGTATAATGTCCGGACTTTTTCAAAAATTGGTGAGGGAGGTCCTTATTATTTGTTATTGTGTTATTGTTTTACCATTCATTTCTGTGTAAAATTGCAATGGCAAATGTTTGTCAACACATCATAAAATCGGGGAGGCCCCTAATATTTGTGTTATTTCCCCACAGCCCTACCCCTAGCTTGAAGAAAGTGTTTGCAATGTGTTTATAAATGATAACCAAGAACTTCTAAACATGTCATTTCATCACAACAATTTTATAAACAAAGTAAGGAAGCAAATAGGAAAAATAACTAAAATATTTGAAAATCTCCAAAAATCGGAGAGGACGGGGACGATATACACATTATTTATTTTACTTGGCCTAAACAATGAATCACCACTCATGACTCGAGGTCAAAACCATTATGTAAATAAGATAATGTTTGCATGCGATGTCAAACAAGGAAATGTTGACATAAATTAATTGACTGTTTGGTTTTCACGATGCTATTAATTTAGCCCAAAGATTAGGAAAACTAGCAAAACTGGTGAACTGGTACTGTTCAAATAAAAACATCTGCAAATCTTGCTGCAATTTCCAAATAGTATTTCTATTACTTAAATAATTATTTTTGTTATTTCTTTTAATACAAACACATTACTGCCTATGACGACTTTATCGTATTACTTACATATCAAAATCAAGTAATAATTACAAAACTCGCCGTAAACTATCACCTCTGTGGGTGTTTGGGATATAACCGGCACGAATATTTTCTCAACACTGCGGCATGTGAAAAAGTAGGTCAATAGTCAGAGAATACAGGGTGGGTGCGGCACGCCGCACCCACCCAAAAAGATGAAGATAAAGGATGTGACGGATGAGATTATCATTTATTATTCATGTTCAATATAATCTCGTAGATCAAGGAAGTGATGGTTGAGATTATCATTTATTTATCATTGCTGTAATAAAAACTCGGAAATCAAGGATGTGTTGGGGATATTATGAAATTGTTTAAAGTGAATTGTATTATATGAAAATATTATGAAGATCAAGGATGTGGCGGGTGAGATTATCATTTATTTTTTATTCTAAAACCCTCTAAGATCAAGGTTGGGAAGAGAATATTAAAAATATTTAAGGTGAATTCTATCATATATAAAGATGAAGATCAAGGATGTGACGGATGATATAATGATTTATTTGCCATTGATGTTCAATAAAAATTCGAAGATCAAGGATGAGATGGGATCATGGGAATGTCATGAAATTGTGTAAAGTGAATTGAATCATATGAAAAGATGATAATCAAGGACATGACGGATGAGATTATCATTTATTTCTTATTGGTATTCTATATAAATTCGGAGATCAAGGATGTGGTGGAAATATTATAAAATTGTTTAAAGTGAATTTTATCATATAAAAAGATGAAGATCAATGACGTGACGGATGAGATCGTCACTTATTTGTCATTGATGTTCAATAAAAACTTGATGATTATGTGATGTGAACATTATGAATTTGTCGAAAGTGAATTGTATCATATGAAAAGATGAATATCAAGGATGTGATGGCTGAGATTATCATTTATTTATAATTGCTGTTGAATAAAAACTCAGAGATCAAGGATGTGTTGGGAATATTATGAAATTGTTTAAAGTGGATTGTATCATATGAAAAGATGAAGATCAAGGAGGTGACGGATGGGCTTATCATTTATTTATCATTGCTGTTCAATATAAACACGCAGATCAAGGATGTGGTGGGAATATTATGAAATTGTTTAAAGTGAATTGTATCATAATGAAAAGATGAATATCAAGAATGTGACGAGATTATCATTTGTTTATCATTGATGATGTTCAATACAAATTTAAAGATCAATCATGCAGTGGGAATAGTATGAAATTGTTTAAAGTTAATTGTATCATATTAAAAGATGAAGATCACGATTTATTTGTCATTGGTGCTCTATAAAAACAAGAAGATCAAGGATGTGATGGGAATTAGGAAATTGTTACAGTAGACTGTATCATATAAAACGGTGGAGGTGAAGGATGCGAAGGATGAAATTATCATTTATTTATCATTGATGTTCAATAAAAACTCGAAGATCAAGGATATGATTGGAATATTATGAAATTGTTAGGTAAACTCGTCATATAAAAAGATAAAGATCTAGGATGTGACGGATGAGATTTATTTGTCATTGATGTTCTATAAACATGATAAAACTCGATAATCAAGGATGTGGTGGGAATATTAGGGATGTTTAAATTGAATTGTATCATACAAAAAAGATGAAGATCTAGGACGTAACCTGGTTGATGTTCTATAAACATGATAAAACTCGATAATCAAGGATGTGGTGGGAATATTAGGGATGTTTAAAGTGAATTGTATCATACAAAAAAGATGAAGATCTAGGACGTAACCTGGTAACGGATGAGACTATCATTTATTTGTAATTTATGTTCTATAAAAAAATCTCGATGATCAAGAATGTGATGGGAATATTAGGAAATTGTTTAAAGTGAACTGTATCAAATGAAACGATGAAGATCAAGTATGTGATGGATGAGATTATCGTTTTATTTGCCATTGATGTAGTATAATAACTGGAAGATCGATGATGTGATGGGAATTATGAAATTGTTTAAAGTGAATTGTATCATATGAGAATATGAAGATCAAGGATATGGCGGATGAGTTTATCATTATTTATTTATCATTAAAGTTCAATAAAAACTCAAAGATCAAGGATGTGGTGCATAGTGCATAGTGGGCATATTATGAAATTGAATACATGAATACAAAACCCACCCAAGTACATGGGAAGTGATTTTGAGAGAAAAACCTGTGTATCATTTTAATTCCTTCAGTTAAATTTACCTGGTCAATATGGTAAGTTTTACGTGCAAATGAGTGGATTAACCTGTATTAGGTATGACGATTAGCATTTCAGGGACTTCGTTGGATTCATTTTAAATGCTGGACTTGGGTGGTTTTTTGAATCATATAAAGACAGCAATGTTGGAATGAGATTACCACTAGTAAGATAATACAAAATAAAGCACACAGGTATGTATAATGTTGATAAGCATTCTGCCAATTCTGCCATGTAATATAAACCACACACGTTCCTTTATTAAACCCATTTTGTTTTCAAAAGTCACTCTCCAGCAATGAATGTGTTACTTTTATACATACTGGATTTCAATCAATGTGTTACAAGACTCAAATCATGGAATTGGGTGGTTCTTTGATACATGCTATTTTTCACATGCTCAATAAACACATAGGATGAATTTGAGTTGTTCTTTCATCCATATGACAGGCCTATATAGCAACAATTTCCCATGCTTAACTCAATTTGGCCAAAGTATGGAATTGGGTGGGTTTTGTATTCATATATTCAATTGTTTAAAGTGGATTGTATCATATGAAAAGATGATGATCAAGGATGTGACGGATGAGATTATAATATATTTGTCATTGATGCTCTATAAAAACTCGAATATCAATGATGTAGTGGGATTATTATGAAATGGTTTAAAGTAAATTGTATTACGTATTACATGAAAAGATGACGAAAAAGGACGGGACGGATGAGATTATTATTTGATGTTCAATAAAAATTCGAAGATCAAGGATGTGGTGAGAATATGAAATTGTTTAAAGTGAATTGTTTCATATGAAAATATGAAGATCGAGGATGCGTCGAATGATATTATCATTTATATATGATATCTCGAAGATCAAGGATGTGGTGGGAATATTAGAAAATTGCTGAAAGTGAATTATATCATATGAAAAGATGAAGATCTAGGATGTGCCGAATGAGATTTATCATTGTTGTTCAATAAAAACTCGAAGATCAAGAATGTGGTGGGATTGTTTAAAGTGAATTTTATCATATGATATGAATAAGATAAAAATGTGACGGATGAGATTATCATATATTTATCATTGATGTTCAATAAAAACTTGACGATCAAGGATTCTGGTGGGAATATTATGAAATGGTTTTAAATGAATTACATGTCATCAAACTGTAACTTCTGGTCATTTCAAGAGGATCAAATGCTGCATCAAAACTGATGGGTATACCAATCATTTTATAATACAGCCTGTGTATACACAACGTTCCCCCTAATACTTTTACGAAATGTAAAAATGTAAAAAGATATGCATAGCCCTGTTTGTTTTACCGCTGTGGACTAATTTATAGCGTCACATATCATTGCGTTCAGTCACAATGGATAATTGTGTAAGAAAAGAGGCCGTTTTAAAATTTGCAACTGAGCCCATAGCAGTCAGGTTTTCTGTCATTGGGGATTCAATCATTTTTCACCGTTACTCATCACTGACTAACAACGATGCGTCTTCGTCTGCGTGGTTTACTTCGCGAGGGCAGCATTAGCTTTAGCTTTAGCTGCCCTCGCGAAGTAAGCCACGCAGACGCGCCAGACGCGAGTTGTTAATCGATGGTGGACAACGGGGAAACATGATCGAATCCCTTTCAACAACGAAAACAAGCTAAAGATCGTCTAACTCACACGATTATTTCATGAGGAATGACCCGTTTAGTCATTGCCACTAAACACAAGAAGATAGATACTTTCCTGTTGATAGCAGGAAAAGAACTACAGAATAAAAGAGCAATATTTAGCTGCCGCTTCCTCCAAAATAATGAAAACAACATGTAGCGCACACAAGTTCCAGGTATGGCAAATTTCTGACGCGTATCGCGTATACGCGCTTCCATTAACTTGCGTTTGCGTATACGCTACTGGCAAATTGTGGATTCATCACGGATTAACAACGATTGGCGTCTGTACAAAGGTATAGGAAAAATTGTTGAACAAACACTTGAATAAGCCTGGCCTGCTGAATTGTTTGAGAGTTGACTCCTATAGACTCAGATGCAGCTTTTAACACAGTTTAAACGGTCTCTTTTTTTTTACATAATTGTGACTGAACGCAATGACGTGTGACGCTATAATGTTCCATAGGTGTAAAGCAAATAAGGATACACATGTCTTTTTACAAGTTTGCATTTCGTTAAATATTTTTCTATTTATTTTTAAAAGTATTTAGGGGGAACTTAGAACTTGTGCTATGGCTCAGGTGCAACTTTTAAAACGGCCTCTTTTCTTACATAATTAACCATTGTGACTGAACGCAATGATTTGTGACGCTATAAATTGGTCCACATGGGTAAAACAAACAGGGCTTTACATATAGTTAAGGGAAAAAACTCAATTTGGTGACCACTCTCTGGCTAGTAAGGTTTGACGATTGATTCGACATTTTGGCATTTTGATATTCAGTAAAATATTTTTTGACTTATTTTAAAAAGTATTAGCGGGGAACTTAGAAGTTGTGTTACCTGTATAGGCCCTATATATGATTTTTTTATTAGATATTTTAAAAGGCATATTACAAAGTTGTAATAAAATACATTTTGTTTTCTTAATATCGTACATAGTTTATTTGAAATAGAAAAGGTACATATTTTTCGCATAATTATATGCATGTAATTATGCTTTTATTTTGTCAAAAACGTTTCAATTCATTCAATTATCTATACGTATACATGATATTATATATTAATATAAACACGTGCTTTAAAATGACATCCATTAAGTAATTATAAAAATCAATTATCAAAATATCGTTTACATACCAAAACGGCGGCCATTGGATTTGAAGGTTATCGTCACAGTTTCCTCCAAATAGTTTAAAGCTGATTAGTAAAAATAAAACCACACACCACATGACCGGGGCTTATAATCAACCGATATATTCAAAATATTGTCTATAACTAGTATCGGGCAGCCACTTTGTGTACCAAAAAACACTACTTTTATAATGAATAGTGTATACTGTTCACATAATTTGCATATGTGCGTAAGTCAAATTTTCACTAAAAGGAACTGACATTTAAATTCTTAAACATTGTTAAATAAATGAAATATAAATGTGTAAACCCGGGGGGGGGGGGCCCTTCAATTTGAAATGGATATAGGTGTAGGGCTGGCGCTTTCGCACTAAGGGGCATTCGGTGAGAGCAACATGTAAAAAAATATGGGGTCATTGGGTGAGAGCATGATTTTTGGCATTCGGTGAGAGCAAAATGTAAAAATATGGGGTCATTGGGTGAGAACATGACCTTTTTTTTTTAATGGAATCTTTGGGTGAGAACCAAAACAAAAACACAAAAACCTCGAAAATCGAATTTCTAGTTCTAAATGGCTTCAAATTTCTTGGTTTTTTTTTTCAAAATAAGTAACAAAATCAGTGATAAATGAAAGTTGCTGTTCAAATTGAACTTGTAAGGGTCTTTGGGTGACAGATCAAATGGAAAAATAGGGGTCTTCGGGTGACAGTGCGCGGAGCGAGCATGTGTTCGTAAAAAAATATGGGGTCTTTGGGTGACAGCGATGCTGAAAAAGGGGGTCTTAACAGCCCTACATACGCTTCACCTCCAAAGTTGGAGTGCCCCCCCCCCCCCGGGGTGTAAAACTCTGCTTTTGATTAAAAAAACACCTTCGAAATGTCACCGTTAACCTTGATATCAACATAAAGGACCATTTATTTTCTTTCCAATGACAATTATTACGTCATGATTAGTACCGCCGACAAGGGAGGGTAACCGGGTGCGTTACCCCGGGGCCCGGTGTCCTAGGGGGCCCGTAAAAAGTGAAGAAAGCATACTTTACTATAGGGCAGTAAAAGCAAAGAAAAGGGACCTCAAGGGCCCGTAAAAGGTAATTAAGGCATATTTTCTTTGCTTTACTAAAGGGTTCAAAAGAAATAACTCCCCCCTAAAATTACAAAACATTTCTTTGCATAACTTGACATACATTTAGTTGATTTGAAAAATTTAAAAACCTGTAAATAGAGGAATCTTTTGCTACCCTCCCAATTTACTTTTTTTTGGAAAATCATTTTTTTGGTTAAAAATTATCACATTTTCCAAAAATGATGCTTTCAGAAAAAGTTGCACTTTTCAACATCCTATTCATGTAATGTACAAAAATGTTCTCGATATCAACGTGATCAATGTTTTGATTGATTTAATTGTTAGTTAATTTTCTTAAATTTTGTGTATCCGATTACCCAGTCACCCATGCAATCATCTTTCAGTATAAAACAATGATTCATTGACATGGATTTTGACATGAATGGGGTTTTCAGTCGGTGCTTCAAAAATGGTAAAATCACTACATGGGAGTATTTAATAAGGTTTGTAGTGTGATGCTTATTTCTTCCGATGGATAGAAGAGATGAACAATTTACTTGCAAATGGTAGACTGAAACGGTTGCAAAGACCTATAGCAACTGCTCTTTTGAATAAAGGCGTACATGACAATGAAGAAATGGCCAACAAAGATTGGAGGTTGGAAGTCAGCATCCAGCCAATTAACTGCATGCAGCCAATCTCTTGTGGCCACATCATGAGTGATACACCTTATCCAAGAAAGCCATCATTTTAAATCAAAATGCAAGATGCTTCCACTGACCCAATACAGGTAAATGTTCACCCTTTTGGTCAAATTTATGCGTGGAGAGCTCATTTCTCCTTCCTAGTGATTTTATCATTTTGAAACAACTGCTGATTAAAAACATCAAAGAAAATCTCATTTTACGCCAAAATTAAGTTCAACAAATCTTTGTTTTTGCACTGAATGGTGGTTGCATGGGTGCCTGAAGGATCAGAGACAGAAAAGTGAAGGACAAAAACAATAATTAAATCAACCTTAACATTAATATCGAGAACGTTTTGTACAAAATGTGGTAAAGTGCAACTTTTTCTGAAAGCATCATTTTTGGGAAATGTGATTATTTTTGACCAAAAATATTGCTTTTGCAAATGAAACAACCTTGTGAGGGTTGAAAAACGATTCCTCTATTTACACCTTTTAAATTTTTCAAATTAACAAAATAAATGTCAAGTTATGCAAAGAAATGTTTTGTAATTTTAGGTGGGGTATTTCTTTTGAACCCTGTATATGGGCCAACAAAGGTCTCTTTTCTTGTCTTGTTCTTGGCCTAAGGTATCTCTTCTTTACTTTCTACGGGCCCTCCGAGGTCTAATTTTTTCATTTTATGGGTCCATTAAGGTATCTTTTCTTTGCTTATTAATCTTTTTTTTTTCTTCTTTCCTTTACGAGCCTATATGGTATATTTTCTTTGCTTTTTACGGGCTCACTGCCACTACGGTCTCTTTTCTTTGCCATCACGGCCGGTACTGTGGTCCATTATAAGGTCTGTTTTCTTTGCTCTTTACGGCCCATCAAAAGCAAACAAAAGTATAGCGGGCCCGTAAAAACAAAGAAAGAGACGTGCATTTAAAATAAAATACAAGATAGCCCTGCTTCGCTTCAACATATGTTCAGGATTTTACACCAAACTCCCTCCCCGTGTCACAAAGAAATTTACGCCACTGCTACCGCACCCCCCAAACACACCCCCACACACTTATGAAGTCATGCACCGTCATCACTGATCAAAGGGGCCTGTGAGTTCACATTGCCCCCGGGCCCGTAATGGCTCTCGGCGGCACTGGTCATGATTACGTCATTACGTGTTTTTGTTGAGAATTACGATCAGAATATTGTAGCAACTGAAAATTGCGATCATTTTGGACGCCATCTTAGATTTAGAGGTGATACATGCAGAAGTAAATGCGCAACAGTACACCAAGCCAATATTGTGTCATATACAATACGCAAGCGAACGAAGCATTATGCAGTCATGTCTACAGCAGAATTCACCACGACCTTTGCAGGACTTAAACCCCATTAAACCAAGATAAACCTCATTGAAAACAGCTCAACTATGTTAAATCAGGGATGAGTCTCATAGCCCTGGTTAAATTCATAAACATATGTTTTACCTGTGCGATATTCAATGTGCTGTGATGAAATAGGTATTATAATTTCAGTTGGATGCACCATTACAAAGCAAACGCACAGTAACAATAGTGAGCGTGGCCTTTGTTTCCGAAACGAGAACAATAGTCTGCGTTTTGTTATCCAGCCATGTGGATGGTACAACTCATGTCAAACTTGTCACAGTTATTGTGATCGTATCACACAAGTAAATGAGAAACATGTGATTTTAGACTTAACACTGTTTGGAAAAAGTTTTTCCATTTTTTTAGCTCCCTATCAGGCAGTCAGAACTCCATATTTGGGAGGGCTCGACAACAATCTTCCCAAAATCGCATTCTAATCATTTTAGATGACCATAGAGGGAAAGAATTGAAGTTTATTTACAGCTTCTATGGCGAAAATTGATCAAACCGATCACACGATGGTGCTCGTTCAAAGTCGGAGCTATCGCGAGTCAGCTGTTGAGCACAATTTGCCATTGAAATTACATGTCCGACTGTTATGAAATTTTGGAAGACTCTCTTCGGGAAAACAGCTCGACAACAGCTTTCCCGTGACATTTTTTACTTCAAATTGTAGTATGTTAAGGATGAACATTATAATTCACATGTGAGCTTCTATGGTTATTATTGGGTGAAGGGTTTTCCCACCAGCCCACTAACTAGTCCATTGCCTATGCCTACAGTACAGTGAGTGAGCTAGAGGTCAATCATCAATTGGAGCGCTGTGTGTGCACTGAATAGGAAAAACGGACAGTAACTGCATAATGGAGGTTTTCTTAGTTTGTACGCAGGGTGCAATGGGATTCAAACCCTAAGTACGTTTTTGAGGTTTGGCCCTTCGATTACAGTTAGTAAACGAAAATTACACGAAGGCCAGGCACCACCTTCTCACAGTTCATCTCTACCTAAAATATAAATGACTTATTCAGCCAATTCCATTACGTTTCACTACCTGGAGAGAATTGATCAAAATTTGAATTCCCTCCTGAAGTTCGTATCTATCAATGAGCTGACCAGATCACAAGGATGTCATTATAGCTAGAGGCAGTGTTTAACACAAATGGGTCAATGAGTTACATAAGAATGACCTTGTGTAGTATTTGGTTCACAGGAAGTGAGTTTTGCCTGAGGCAATTTGTAGTTAAATGTTGAGAGTTATTACCATCGATTTGGTTGAAAAAGGAGCTGAGACATGATCAAATCTCTCAGGTTACAAAACGTAATGTCTAAGCCTGTATATTTATCATATGGCTACATCAAACAGATTTTTCAGGGACTGTTGTCTCCCCAGCAAACACAACACGTTTTCGACATAATTCGCAAAAGGTTATAAAAGGTTGTCAGAAAACGTTTATATGTCGGGTTATATAAAGGGTACATTAATGGTATAAAACGTTTTCATAACATTAAATAACATTTGTTGGTAATTTACTGCACAGCAAACACAAATGTTTTACAGAAAACATTTAAATGTCGGGTTATATAAAGGGTATAAAAACGTTTTAATAACATTCCAAAAACATTTTTGAAAACTTGGTACAAATCATTCTAAACAGAATGTTATTTTGGGGTTGAAAAATATTTTGCAAAAAATGTTTGCCCAAAATATTTACAATAACGTTTTTAAAATGTTTTCACGACCTTTATATAACCCGACATTTAAATGTTATTAAACCGTTTTGTAAAAAACATTTTAAGAACATTTCTGTGTTTGCTGGGTGCAAATATTTTAACATAATGTTATTTAAGTGTTGCCAAAATATTTGGCCAAAAATGTTTGCAAAAATAGTTTACAATGACATTTCGAAAACATTTTAAAAATATTGTTGTAGTGTGTTTTCATACAAAACGTTTTAAAACGATTTCATGACCTTTATATATATAACCCGACATTTTAATGTTATTAAAACGTTTTTACCTAAACCAAAACCCAAAATGTATCTTATTTAAAACGTTTTAAAAACGTTTTTGTGTTTGCTGGGTCTATCTTTTCTTGTTCTTCTTCTTGATCTTGGCGTGGGTCTTGGTCTTGATGTTGGCTTTGGTGTTGTCTCCAGCCCCTCTGATATATCCTCATCTTCCTGGTTGTTTTTTTCTGGTTCCTCTTCCTCTTTGGCTTGGGCGTGGTGGCCATTTCTTCATGTTCTTCTTCGTCATATATCGGTGTTCTTGGTCTGACATATTCCAACGTCTCCGTTTTCAAGTAGGTTTTGAAGCCGCCGTCCTCAGCTCGAAAAATCACCAAATTGCTGTAAATATTAAAACAAATAATTCGTCTCACGTTTAAGCTAAGATGCGCCTTTCCGAGTAGGCCTATTAGAGGGCTATCATTTTCTTAGGAAGGGGAGGGGGTCCCACATATGTCGGTGAGTGACCGGACTCAAGTTTTATGACCCCCCCTATCGTGTGCTAATTTTTTACGACCTCCCTAACTTGGGTCGAAAAATTGTATGACCGCCCCCTTCCGCCTACACAGACTCAAGACAAATTATTCATTGCCGCACAGTGTCATCGCCCCGATATCTTCATGGCAGAAATCGCCATGGTAGGTTGAATCCACCGCTACGCATGGCCATTTTGTATCGACCTGTTTAATAGTTTTGAGTCGCATAATGTGCCGAAGGACATCTGACTAAGGCTACTGACAATAGCCCCGATTAGACCGGTGCTGACCTTGTTGTGTGTGAGTCGAGCATGGTACGCCATAGGTCATATGCTTTTAGACTACCTCCGCGATTGGCCTATACACTGCGCTATATAATTCGGCACATAGAAATCAGAATTATTGTCAGTTTTTGACTCAAGACGCAAGCTTCTTTCTCAAGACGCAAGCTAACGACTATCATATCTGTTCAAATTATATATTCAAGTGCAAGGAACCATATCTGGTTTCTTTATACGAAATCATTTACGGGAGATATTCATCATTTTCTACCCCGGTATCCAAAGAGTTTCGTCTCATATCAAACTCGTGCATAGTACATTCACATGTATCGATCCCGGGTATTGATTTTAGTATCTCTGCTGACAAAGTAATTATTAGCCAGGCGATGTCGGTGTGTGCCGGAAGCGTAATTTCTTTCTGCAACCATAATGGGCCGCAATGCGATAACACATAGTACATACATGTAATTGAATATATGAATACAAAACCCACCCAAGTCCATACGTTGGCCAAATTGAGTCAAGCATGGGAAATTGTTGCTATACATAGGCCTGTCATATGTATGAAAGAACAACTCAAATTCATCATCTGTGTCTATTGAACATGTGAGAAATAGCATGTATGAAAGAACCACCCAATTCCGTGATTTGAGTCTTGTAACACATTGATTGAAATCAAGCATATATAAAAGTCCACTTGTAACACATTCATTGCTGGAGAGTGACTTTTGAAAAAAAAAAAATTGGGTTTAATAAAGGAACGTGTGTGGTTTATATTACATGGCAGAATGCTTATCAACATTACACATTAGGGCGGGTCATAAATAGGGAAGGTTTTTATTTCAAATCGGCCATGGCCAAAAGGTGTTCCACTTGACCCCACTTGAACAAATATGCACTTTAAAAAATAATTGAAGTGGGTCTTCAGACCCCACCACACCCTTATTCCCCTATATACTGAAATATGCACATTTTGTCAGATATTCAAAGATATAGATACATAATGAGAGGACATGTTGCTTCAAAACGTACATTTTATCCACCCAGAAGCACTTTTCAAACACTAATTAATCATCTACTATAGAAAATAGTCTATATACAATACTTTTCTCTGAATTTCAATATTCACCAATATCGCATAAATATTACACATACAAAACTGGGTAACTTCTAATAACATAGCCATGACAAAATTAGGTTGATGTATTATTACCGGACTTGCTTAAAAAGGAAGTAAATGAATCTGTAGCTGTTTATATGTGACCCATCATGACAAAATCCGTCATACGTTGCCACCTTTGAAGATACATCCCAATAAACATTACATTAAAAAAAGGAATTTTGACGGGAAAATTTTATATTTTCATGGACAAAAAAATGTAGCAAATATGACAAATGATATTCCACTCATATTAGCGGTTTACTGTTTAACAGGAAATCAAGTCTTTTCAACCATTTTTGTATATATACTGGACCTTATAAATCATCCTTGTATATTTACCTTTCAAAACTATTAATGTCACTGGTGATGCAAATTATTGTCACCTGACACTACACTTGAAAGTCTTTCTTTGATTCAAATACTGGCATTAAGGCACGTGATTGGCAGATTTGACAAATGTAACCATCCCTTGCCTTCTGCCCATATCCTTTATCACTGGCTTCAGACACCAACTTTATCGCTCTGTGTGTGGCATATTTAGTGGGACATTTACTATATCTTTAATCTGCTCATCAGTTAGGTGCTTTGTCAGAGGTGGCTCAGTGACAGGCTCTTTGCGTCAATCTATCATTTTGCTGTAAGCCGATGTTCCAAACTTGATCTGTGGGACTTTGAAAAAGCGTACAGTCTCATCTGTTGGGTAGTCAAGAAACGTGTCTCCTTCTGCTTCATCATCACTATCCCTCTACTTCTACATTGGCAAGCTCGTCTTCTACATCTTCACCTGTGCCGTCAAAATGCTCTGCAACACTGACCGCGTGTTTCCGTGCATCTGCTCACTAAGTCTTGTTCTTTTATGAACTTGTAGATGGCTTTGGCAACATTTATCCCATGAAATTAAAAACAGGGAAAATATGACACAACATCCAATGGGGGAGTAACACAAAATATATAAACAGAGTTAACAGAGTTATCCCATGGCCTGACAAGGTTGTTGGAGCTGATGGGACAAACGTCAATGTTGGTTGGCGAGCATTTGCAAGAGATGTTCCTTGGTAGACCACTCCAATGGCAAATTTGTCTTTTGCATGGCAATGAGTTACCATTCAGAGCTTTGTTTACTCACTATGATGGACCTACATGTACCACAGGCCCAACCTCATTTGGTGGAAAAATCGGTAGTTAACTCAAAGAGCACCTATCTTCAAGGGACATTGTTGATTTCAAACCAATCCGCAATCCAGACTTCCCCATTCTTTCTGATGAAGTAGTTGAAGATCTAAGTTGGGATCAAAAAATCTTGTACAAGTTTTGGATGGCTGTGATCTCAGGTAACTGGCCAGAAGATCTACTCTATGGACCAGGTGGTCTCAATCATTCACGTTGGCTATCAACTGCAGAACGAATATGCTTGTATATCAGAACTTCTGTTGGACTGACAAGATTGGCAAATATTGTTGTCGAATTCTACGCCCCTATGTGGTTTACAATCAAAAGCAATCCTTCTATCACAGATGCACCTAGAAACTTCTTCCAGATGATAAAACTTTTGCAACACTTGAAAACCACTGAGAAGAACATAGCCAAGAGGTCAATGCAAAGAAATGCCCTTTCTGCTCACCCAGAAAACCTCCTCCTTGCAATGACAGCTGACAGCACTCAAATCATTCGTGAAGGGGCTGTTAGATGGATACTTTCTGCACGGAAACACGCGGTCAATGTTGCAGAGCATTTTGACGGCACAGGTGAAGATGTACAAGACGAGCTTGCCAATGTAGAAGTAGAGGGATATAGTGATGATGAAGCAGAAGGATACACGTTTCCTGATGAAGACTACCCAACAGATGAGACTATACACTTTTTCAAAGTCCCTCAGATCAAGTTTGGAGCCACCTCTGACAAAGCACCTAACTGATGAGCAGGTTAAAGATATAGTAAATGTCCCACTAAATGTACCCAAATATCCATGCCACACACAATCAGTGGAAAGAGTGATAAAGTTGGTGTCTGAAGCCAGTGAGAAGTATATGGGCAGAAAGCAAGGGATGGTTACATTCGTCAAATCTGCCGATCACGTGCCTTAATGCCAGTATTTGAATCAAAGAAAGACTTTCAAATGTAGTGTCAGGTGACAATAATTTGCATCACCAGTGACATTAAACGTGTTGAAAGGTAAATATACAAGGATGATTTATAAGGTCCAGTATATATATATACACACAAAAATGGTTGAAAAGACTTTTGATTTCCTGAAGGTAAACAGTAAACCGCTAATATGAGTGGAATATCATTTGTCATATTTGCTAAATTTTTTGTCCATGAAAATATAAAATTTTCCCGTCAAAATTCCTTTTTTTAATGTAATGTTTATTGGGATGTATCTTCAAAAGTGGCGACGTATGACGGGTTTTGTCATGATGGGTCACATATAAACAGCTACAGATTCATTTAATTCCTTGTTAAGCAAGGCCGGTAATAATACATCAACCTAACTTTGTCATGGCTATGTCTTTAGAAGTTACCCAAGTTTGTATGTGTAATATTTATGCGATATTGGTGAATATTGGACATCTTAGCATACAAAGTGTTATGAAATTCAGAGAAAAGTATTGTATATAGACTATTTTCTATAGTAGCCTATAGTAGATGATTAATTTGTGTTTGAAAAGTGATGGGTGGATAAAATGTACGTTTTGAAGCAACATGTCCTCTCATTATATATCTGTTCTTTGAATATCTGACAAAATGTGCATATTTCAGTATATAGGGGAATAAGGGTGGTGGTGGGGTCTGAAGACCCACTTCAATTAATTAATGGACTTGGGTGGGTTTTGTATTCATGTATTCAATTATAGGCCTATGAGGCTAGATATAACACGAGTTTATTACCATTATTATTTCCTCTTACTTAATAAAATAAAAAGAAATCGATAGAATTAAAATTCTACAACGGTTTACCTGGGGTTCGAACCCACAATCTATGTACCCATAGTATAATGCCAACACGACTGTGCTATGATTCGTTGTGCCAGAAAGGTGTTTGTTTATGATACTTATTGATTACGGAATAAAGTAATAAATACGAATATAATCCTAACCCTAACCCTAACCCTAATCCCTAATCCCTAACCCTAACCCTTACCCTTTAACCCTAACCCCTAACCCCTAACCCCTAACCCCTAACCCTAACCCTAACCCTAAACCTAAACCTAAACCTAAACCTAACCCTAACCCTAACCCTAACCCTAAACCCTAAACCCTAAACCCTAACCCTAAACCCTAAACCCTAACCCTAACCCTAACCCCTAACCCTTACCCTAACCCTAACCATAAGACCCTAACCCTGACAATAATGAACCTTGCCTCGGACTATGCGGTTAGTGATATATTGCGGCCCATTATGGTTGCAGAAAGAAATTAAGCGTGCCGGAACAAGGGCACGGAGCGCACCAAAACTTTAGAGTGAAGAAAATGTGCGGAGTGCGTTCAAATTTCGATCCCAAGTGTAAAGAATTTTTATTATAATTATAACGAAAGATTGTGCGCATATTTTGAATGTTATGTTAAAGAATGCTCGCTCAGCTCGCGGAAATTTCAAGGGATCAGCCCTTAATAATTATATAACACTCCCCCTATTTTTTCTATGACCACCCTGGTATATTTGGGACCCCCTTCCGAAGAAAATGATAGCCCCCTAATGGGCTATTGCAGTTGAAATTAATGCACCCGCTATTAATCTAGAAATAGGGTTACTAGAATTAGTGATTCTATTTGTAATCTACATGCCTTCCCTGGCAGGTAGGTCTTCCATAGGAGGGTGTATATGGATTTCATCTAAAACAGCACGTTGCAGTACATACTGCAGTTACTGTTCATTTT
Organism: Amphiura filiformis; assembly: GCF_039555335.1. Classification (NCBI taxonomy): domain Eukaryota; kingdom Metazoa; phylum Echinodermata; class Ophiuroidea; order Amphilepidida; family Amphiuridae; genus Amphiura; species Amphiura filiformis. The sequence continues at coordinate 21,814,824 of NC_092645.1, forward strand.
CCTATACAACAATACATAGTGCTCTCACCATTAACGTGTGACCTCTACAAACAGTGTATGTTATAGAGGGCATTGCATAGTTAACGTCACTGTGTGAAAAATAACCGGCCAATATTTTTTGTACTCTCTGAAATTCTAGAAAATATAGTTTTGTAGCATGTCCTAAATTTTTAGCTAATTTAGATATTTGGAAATATTCGCACTTAGATGTTTTAGTAAGGAAGGGCACGGTATGGCCTGCAAAATACCTTGTGTAAATCGAATGCAACTTTTAGTGACTATCACTCACTTGTAGACCGCTCTCTTCCGAAGGGCATTAAAGCTAAACCACTTGGCGGATATTTTTTTACTTGCTGTCAATCAAGAATAATATACATTACATGTAGGCTAAAAACTGAGTAGGTGGGGTATCTGCAAGTATTCGTACCTCCCTGATATGTAAAAGACAGATAACAGCAAAAGCAGCTCCAATATCTGTCCATAACTTTGGTCAGTGCAGCGAGTCAGGGGATTTCAAGTGGGTGATTATATATTGCTGTATTATGTTCTTTTAATTTAATAATATCATAAATATGTGTCAAATTTACCCCCTACCCCAGAGTGTGTCCCACTTACCCATGACATTGTCCTAGGATTATACTTGAAATATCGATCACTCCACCGCTTTGCCGCCGCGGCAGCACCGCTGGGAGTTGAATCCGCTTTGACGTATGAAATCAAAATACGTTTTTGGAGCGCTGCTGAGCGGCTAAAGTGGCTTTCAGAGTCATGCCGCTCAGCGGTGTGCCGCTCCGCTTGCAGAAAAGTACAAGCGGCATGATGAAGCGTCATGCCGCTCAGCGGCAAGCGGCAGAAAGTATTAAACCAGCATTAGCTTGCGCGAAGCGAGAGCAGTCGAGCGCGCAGCGCGAGTCTGTTGATAGTATACCATAATATATAGTAGTGCTACCGGTGTTTATGTGAAAGACGTATGACTGATAACCCCGAGTTTATGAACTGTAAGGTTTTAATGATGCGTTAAATTGCGTTTTAATTTGGCTGCATGCATATCTCAGAATAAACGAGCCCGGCCCCGAGATTTACAACTTACAATTTTTATATCGCATCACATTTTAACAACATAAGATACCGTTCAATATTTACGCAAGGGAGGGGGGGGGGCCTTTTGGCGAAATCGACAAAAAAATTCGTCAACATTTTCGGACCCACCTTGTTTTCTCATTTTCTCCATTTAAAACTTGACATTCCCCTTCATGGTACAAGTAAGGTTCAAGTAAAAAATTCAAATTCCCCCTTAAGACCCACCCCCTCAAAATAGGATTCCTTCCTTAAAACTCCACTCCCACCAGCGTAAAAATTATCGTAAATATTGAAGGGTACTTAATTTGAAACTTACTTTCCCCATTCGACAATTTCACCACGAACATCATAGGCCGTAAGTTTTAATAATATATAGACGTAGTCAGGTCCCAGGGTGCCAATATCAATCCATTCTAATACCACTGTGGCTACTCCGGAATCAAACCAATCACGATAAAGTTGTAGCACCTCTGTATAAAAATAGCATAAAGCAAATAATTGAAGCCGTGTTAGAATACAATTATAGGTTAATGAACGCTTATTACTTGTTGGGAGAGAAATTAGACAAAGTAATGCACTTGCGCTGATGTTGATGCGTCTAATGCACGAGCCCCGAAGGGGAGTGCATTAGACGCATCAACATCAACGCAAGTGCACAATTATTTTTGTCTAGTTTCTCGAGCAACAAGTCATTCGCGAGAAGAAAAAATTATGTTTTATAACAATATTATCAAACAAAATATTTTTTCGAAGTGGACTGTTGAAAGTCCATTATTTTGCAGAAACAAGGCTTTTTGGTGTACACCAAAAAAGTTAAGGTTTTTTAAACATAGAACGTAATGCGTGTATACATGTATATAATAGTACCGCTTGTATTAAGTAGGTTCCATGTGTTAGAATTATCAGGGCAGTATTCATAATAATTATTGTTGATACCGCACGCGCCAAACTCACGCGTTACATGATACACCTGTCAACCTCGCATGCCGACGCACATACTGATAAACGCGTGACTCGCCGATCATTGTACGCAGTGTACTCGTAGGATATACGCGAGTGAATAAACATGATTACGCATTTCCTCACCTGCGTACGCACATAATGCTGAATGCGTGACTTGCTGAACAGTATGACATACCCAAGTGTATACATATACATACGCACCCCGCGAACCGCGCACGCATATAATAATTAACGTATGACTTGCCAAACCTTGTACGCATATGGCATTCACTGGTGCATACACATACGCACAAACTTGTAACGTTTAAACGCCCAAAACGCATTGCGCATTATACGCATATTATTCAAAATGCGAAACGTATGCGAACACAAGACGCGTATATGACAACCAAGTGTGCTTACGCACAAACATGCGTAGTACATAATTTGCCTCTCGTTATAAAAGGTCAGCAGACCTTGCTCGACCTTCAACATGTTTGCGAGGAGTATGCCGATTTAATTTGGTTACGTAAGGTATCCTTTAAAAGCAAACACTATGGACCACAAGAGCCATGTCCAATGGCACAGTCCAAGAACCTCAATTACATAATCATAGTGCAAAATGGGACCTCAAGTTGCAGAGTATGAGTTTATGTACCCAAATCTTCAAAGGTCATTCAATGAATGTATAAATGTATTGGGTTTTAAGAACTGTTCCCCTGATAGATGGGCATGTTGTGGATCCTAGTGAAATGAACTGGAAATTGTGTCATTGTAAAAGTTCTAATGTTGTCCTCAAGAGAGACAGTTATATGCTTCGCTATGCATCTGTGTGTTAAAAGAAGCTAACATTGTAAAATATTATGAGGCGAGAAAAAATGCGTGTTTGGTTGTACATAACACGCGAGCAAGACAGGCAAAACTATAATGTAACATTAATGTTTCACATTCCTTTACCCCCCCCATCAATGTTTAAGCAAATACTTGACTAAACGTCATTTCATTTGAAAGTTACTACTTGTTTATTAAGAATGCAAATGAAGTGATCAAACCTTAACATTTTGCTGACACCCCATCCCTCCCCCTTCCCCACCAATCAATGTTGGGTTCTACTAGGCTCCCGTGACCAAACAAATTAGGATTCAAAATGGCAGAGTCCGAACACGGAGGCTGATCAGAAGACCCAGATCAACATTGTTACGGGGGGGGGGGGGGGTCGAATACGGTTCATGGTCCTCAAGTGTCCCAAGACTAGTTCCGGACTTTGCGTTTTGTTTATTTCCTTTCCGATGGTAATGACATTTAAAACATAAATAAAAAACATTGACAGTGATTCGAACAAGGGATCGCTAGATTATTAGCCCAGCGCCTTACCGACTGTGCCACCAAGAAATTCGATATCTATGTGCGCACTCTTTTACAAAATATAAATTTAAGGTGATTATTGCATGATGTTTAACCCTGTACGATTTACACTCGATTTACCCTCATAGAACTGCACACATCTGTCACGATTGACCGCTTGATAGATAAAGAAACTAATAATATATATTTATTATTGTATGGTAAACCATTTTCAATGCTTGTAAATCGTAATGGTTCACCACCAGAGAAATTTAAAATGTTTTGAGATGTAAACATGGCACATCGATTAAATTAGACACAATTAAATAAGCTTGCTGGAGAATGTTCATTCTTTATTAATTAGTTTTGATTACAATTTACGTCATTGTCATCATCATCGTCATCGTCGTCGTCGTCGTCGTCATCATCATCATCATCATCATCATTATCACCACCACCATCATCATCATCATCATCATCATCATCATCATCACCATAATCATTATCACTACCATTGTCAAAGGAATACATTTCTTAAATCACGTTTTTAAACTTCGAGCCTGGTTTCCACCAAAAATATCAACTACTAGATAAGGCTCAAATGAAAATAAAGTGGACTATTTACAGTCCATTTCGAAAAAATATTTTGTTATCGCTAAAAATTAAAAAAAACAGAACCAACTATAAATGCATCAACCCGCCCGAAAAATGAATCAGTCTACGCGACGCGAACCGTGTGAAAGCACTGCGCGTAGTACGCGGAGTGCACATTATACACAATCAATGCATATTTTAGATTTCTAACGCTTTATCTGTTTGGTTCTCGCTATCTAAGAGTGTATGAAATACCATAAAATAATCCTTACCTACCTATTTGTAATGTTTACACATGTCTCAACTCACACCTAATTGGATTAAGCCAAATTCATTGTATTTTTAGGACAACAGAACAAGTTTGAATTAAAGTCATAATTATGACTTTAAATAATCGACATAGATAGTAAGTGGGGTTTCTTTCATTTACCTGATAGTTTGGCTTAAAATTACCAGAAAACATTCATGACAGTCGTTACTAATTATATTTTATAATATTTAGCAAAGAATAACCAAATACAAATTTGACCAAACTCCTCTATTAAGGCTTTAAACCCTAACTGTAATCCTGTATTCTTTATCCTAATCCTAATGCTAATCCGATCCTGTTATCATGACCCTACAGGTAACACTAATCTTAACTAAAAACATGATCATGACATTTTTTTAGCTTTTGAATAGTAGTGGTCACCCCAACCCATAATGGACTATTCCAGTTGAAATCAGTGTGGTCTTTGGTCCCTCCCAATGACTTAGTTTGCTAAATCAGCCCCCGAAAGAAAATTTCACCCCCAAAAAAAAAAAAAAAACATTCTTTCGTATGTACACAGCCAGAATGTCCAAATTTTGCCTTCAAGGTATCCAAATGCTTAGTCTTACCAGACTTACACCTGCATTGCTGAAAAGTCACCCAATATTTTTACTTAACCATATGTTACTATGGGACAGGGGATTGTCGAAAGTCTCAAGGAAAATCTTCAAAAGTCACCCATGTGGGCTACCAAACCACAGGTTTGGCAACCTTGATTAATTTGTCCTTCAACACAAAAGCATCAAACACTTGAACTAATGAACAAACACTCTACTGTTGACAATAGGCTCTCCATAAAAACAGCTACCCTTTGAATACATGCTAATGTTGACAAATTACTTGAATAAACAATACATGTTAATGAGTTTCTGTAATAGTTGATGTAGTGACCGGAGCATGAGACAAAAGAAGTATGCGAGTGAAAAATATGGCATTGTTATTTTAGCCTGAAAGGCCTTTTCAATGCTTTTGGAACTAATTCACTTAATTTGTCCCCCTTTACGTAAACAAAAACAAAATTTGACGTTTTATTGGGGTGCGCACAACCTTGTTCTTTGCATCGTAAATAATGGGAACCGTAAAAGTTTCCATCGCCAGTTACAGTAATTTATTATAGATATTTTCTAAACACGAAATAAAACAAAATTGACAGGGGCCGACTTTACGGCTGATTCGTGGTGTACAGTCACATTAAATATAGCCGATTCTGAAAGAAGGTTTTAATTTTGATTTTTGAACGGTGTATCCTCTAACTGTTTTTCAATTTTAGTGAAAAATTACTCTATGGAAAATGTTATCACTTTCTTCACCATATACTTTCAGTTTCAGTTTCGTTTAGTTTTGTAATTCCATTGAATGTATACTTTGCAGCTTACGTGAGACCTGCTTGATCAACCTTTTCGTGTCTCCTATTCAGAATTATCAAACATTTGGAAGACACACCGTAAATCATGTCAAGAGTCGTCCTTCTTTATGTCGATTTACTAATCTCTCCGTAGTTTGTGATGGTTCCACTCCAAAAAAAACCCCAAAAGTTTGACATTTTATTCGCGAATGAAAACGTTCATACCAGAGGATCAAAAACAAAATAACCCAGGAATTGAGGCCGTCAGTGTGACGTCACAGTCGCCATCTTGTGGGTACACTAGGAAACTCTGTTCAAATTTTCAGGGCATGAACAACAGGTGAATTACGTATAGAGGTTGTGCGTGAAATTATTGATTGGCTCAAACAAGAGATTTGAACCAATGTCCTTCACCGTAATCATGGCGCAGTGCAGTCCATTCAATCAAAATGATAATGTTGTCATCAACCTATTGATCGTAGTGAATTTCATATTTTGTTATGTGTATGTAGATTGCAATCATGCTTTTTGAATGCATTTGAACAGTCCGTCATATTTACGGTATGATACGTCATGCACAACTTCTATAAAGCAATTTTTTATTCGCTGGCGAAGTTATGTAATAATCGGATTAACTACCATAGCAATTAGGTTAAAACAATTTTTGCATATACCGCGCTGCATGCTGCATTGGTACGTTCACGCGGTACCTCTGCATTGAACCATACCATACTGATCACTGGTACCTGTAAGATTATTGTCTTTGAAAAGACCGGTATTGTATTCTATCTATGATTGCAGACATACACAGGTGATGAGTGCAATCTGCTTGAAGTGCTGCGCGATATATTCAAAATTGCTTTCACCTATTGCTATGGTAGTTAATCCGATTTATTACGTAACTTCGACATTGTATAGCAGCCAGTCAATCTATAGTAGTCCGGTATCTACAGGAAGTTAATGATGACACCCCCAGGACTCTACCAAACCAACTTTTTAGCTTCCTTTTATGGTCCTATATCACATTCAAGATGTTAACAAAAAATAATTCCCGGCACTCCGGCCATATTCAAGGTTAAAGGTCATCACAGTGGTCAAATTTCAAAGTTGCTCCAATCTGGTTAACAAGCACACCAAATTATTCCTCTCATTGGAAGGCAGGGTTTTTTTTAAAGCTTTTTGCTGAAGGGGTATTTTCAAATTGTGTGAACCATTTACTTTGTGAATTTTTCTTCTGAAGGGGTCCAAAACATTGCCCAAGGGTTTTTTATTTTTATTTTGGAAAACGTTTTTAACAATATTGGGTGTTTCTATATTCAAATCTTGTAATATGAACATATGTACGTTTTCAAGATTGTGTACGCGTTGGACTTTGAACTTTGGATTTGAAGGGTTCTGCAAAGTGTGTGAACGCGTAAATACCCGTGTTTTGTGCGTTAAAGTAAACCCCGTTGCAAGGATTCAGAAAAAGTATAGTACCGGGATGTACCGAGATGTACCGAGATTACTGGGATGTACTGGTAAGTATTGACCTACATGCGACATAACGCTCTTGAGTTATAAGCACAAAGGTCAAATATTGGTGGGTGTTTTTTTTGGCCACCGATTTCTACGGAAATGTTCTCAAATTGCTCGTCATGTACAAAAACCAATACCAATACCAATCGCTTACCGCACGGAGTTATTTTGTGACTCTCGGTAGCTTTATAGACCGGTTCGTTTCACTGCCTATACAAAATAATTATTTACCTAGTGTAGACGATGTGCCCCGGATGTATGGATTTCAAAGAGCCCATTGTATGAATCACGCTCTTACTGATGCAGCAACCGGGTCTTACCGATATTTTAGTTCTCAAAAAGTAAATGTATTTATGAGATTCCTACTCTTACCGATATTAAGTGATAACATCAATTATTACCGGACACCAGGGCTGGATTTACCATTGGGCCAGATGGGTTTGGGGCCCCAAAAATTGCCGTGTGGATCTTCCATTTTAGCCGAAAAAACATGTGCCAAAATAGGGTACAAAATTGCCAAATTTGCGCGCTTTGCGCGAACTGGCCGGTTATATAGCAAAATTCCGCTTCAATTTGGGCTAAAATAGTCTTAAATTGAATTTCCCCATTTTTTCGCGCGTTTCGCGCGGAAATGTCCTAGTAAAATATATGCTTGTCCTAAATTGTAATGCTCCCGCCTACACCGTCGATCTGATATCTAAACCAACACTTGAGTGCACATGCCTTCCTCACGGTGCGTTTGGGGGCCTCCACATTTTGGCCTGGCCCAGGGACCCCAAAAAGGCAAATTCGGCCCTGCCTGACACCAAAGAACAACGTACCTACCTTCAGGCCCATGTGCAATTGTTTCACTCACATTACCAGGGGATGTATCATTGTCGCACTTCCCTGCATTACCACTTCGTTTGTAGATTGTATCATTAGTGTATCTCGCTACAATCAGTGCTGGATCACGAAGAGCCACTGTGTCTTGAAACCGATCAATCATGGAGTCTACGAGCGCTTCCAAGTCAGTTGTGTTTGTCGTGTCACTCCATGCTGTTGAAGCAAATAAATACCAAAATACGTTTTAGTCCTGTACAAATTCATATTGACCATAAAAACGAATGAAAACAGCCGACTCTCAACACGCGATATTCAAAATGTCCGCGCCGGAATTGTCTATTGCAATGACGTCATGGTTACTTGTGCTCAATTGTTGTCAGCCTTCATTGTATTACTAGGACGCCATTGCACTGGACAATTTCGGCGCCCGGGAATTTTGAATATCGCGTGTTGAGAGACGGCTGTATTAATTCGTTTTTTTTGTGTATAAATATGAGTGATTCTTAAACACTTGAGAACGTTCCTGCAATCTTATTGGTTCTTACTCGTGTGATATGACACGATATCACACGGGTCAGCGCGTGTGCATCGACGCGATACGCGTACTCGCTATTTGAACCAATCGGAGGCGCATGCAACAACGGGACTGATCGATTTTAAGCCCTATGTAATTCTTTGCAAAATGTAGGATTTAATTTGATTAAAATTTGTAATATTTATGATATTTTTTATTTGAATTGAAGTGTTTAAGAATGAGAATAAAGGTATTGTTTTTAGCCGCTGCGGTGCATCTATCGTCTCATATAACACGGGCGACATCATTATTTTTGGCGTAAAACAACTCGGCTTCGCCTCGTTGTTTTACTTAAAATAATGATGTCGCCCGTGTTATATGAGACGATAGATACACTCCAGCGGCTAAAAACAATACCTTTATTCTCTAATTCGTGTTTGATTTTCTATCATTTTAGGCATAATGTTGTGTTTGCCGGAGACATCCTTTAAAATACGTCATGGTATTCGCCATTTCTAGCTTGACCTACAGTTTTTATGTGGGTATAGAGTTATGCGTTTTATTTACACGTCCAGCTCCCCGGCTCTTTTAACAATGTTGAGAGCTGAATGTCTGATCCCAACATTGCATAGCTATACTCTAGATGCTTATTTTCAATTTTCATAATTTTCCTCAAAAAGGAATCTTGTTGTTGTTGTTGTTTTTTGTTTTTTTTCATTATATTGTGACAAAAATTGTGAGAATTGAAAATAAGCATAAAAAAGTTATTCTTATGTTTGTTTTATTAGGGTTTGCAAATCTACATTCTCATACTTTTCCTCATAATACAAAGAAAAACTAAAGAAATAGATTTTCAAACCATAATACAAGAAAGTTAAACACAAGAATAACCTTTTTTGCATGATTATTTTCAATTCTCATTTTTTGCGGCACGTCGAAAGGGTGGGGGCAAAGACTTTCAGTTTGGCACGATCAAAGGGGGGGGGGGGGCGATTTTGGCAGACCACCCATAAGAGAGTAAACTGATCAGAATCGCGCCCTGATAGGGTTAGCATTAATGCGCCTTCTAAAATGTACATGACATAATTATGCTTCACCCTGGCAATGCGAGACGTATACTCATTATTATACAAGGAAATAAATGACGCAAGCCCATGAAATTATGATTTAAATGACTTTATAATGCTCGCCAAACTGACATAATTAAAATAAATTGAGAAAGTAGACAACTTTGAACTCTGCAAGGTTTGAACCCCGGACCTCACGATTACCGGTCAAGAGCTCTGGCTGGAGAGTTATGTCATAACACTGGACTACCTGAGTTCACAGTTGGTACACGGGTTATCTCACAAAATGGCATGTGGATAATCTCTCTCTCAATTTATACAGTTTGCTCAACAATTAGCATAACAATTACACATTTACAAAGGTTTCACCTCTAACGCCAACATTTTTTAAGTTTGCTTTTTATCTTTAATTTAAAAAAGAATTTGGTTTTCTAGCCCGGTTTCTAGCATGTTTCGTTTTGTACCTTAACTCTTTTGAAATCCGACACCCAAAAATCCAAGATGGCCACCAATTCAATATGCAAATAAGGTAATTTTGATATTTTTCGCCTTTGTTTAACCCAAGTGTCCTTGACATCAAATAAGTGTCTAGCAAGTTTAATTAAAAAAGTGTTTTTGGTGGAAACCTTCCATAATGACATACTAGAGTGCCCAGTCGAGTTAGTGCTTCAGTTCACAATATTTTTATTGTATAATAAACACCCACACCCACCCACCCCCACACACCTACCCTACCGGGTAAATTAAAGTGATCTCCATCTTTACTCTGGGAGCTTGGATCTTTTGATCTTTCAATCATAATGGTAATTTTAAAATAACTATCTTTGCTCATGTCAACACACTTGGTTAGTTGGCTGTACTTTTAACATACCCACTTGAACTCTTATTAAGATCTAGAACTACAGACTTGACATTTAATATGGAATACTTTTTCGCAAAATTCCAAGACTGGTCTGGTAGAGGTCTGCATAAACGGCACGGGCTAAATATTAATTGGGGTGTGTCGGGAGATGGTGTAAAATAATTGTGTGACAGAAAATGTGCCTTCCATTAGTTTATATTATGGCGCTCATAATGTAGTGAATTAGCCTAAAATGGCGGATTTAACGAGATGTGAATTTGATTTCTGTGGGGGTATAATTTCTGAATTTGAGCAACATTATTCTGATATTATCAAATTCATTGAGGTTTGAGGTGATTTTACTGAACCTGAATACCAATAAGTGTTCGTCTGAACTGAAATGCACCTGTGATCTACCAGATTTTAAAGTGGGAGGAGTTTAGAAAAATATGGCTCTTAAAAGGGATACGCACTCAGAAAGTTTGACTGGTCCCCTGGGGCCAAATACAATAAACTTACTGTACACAAAGAAACAATCCACACAGTTGTTTTTGTACCGTAAGTTTATAACATTTGACCCCAGGGGGCCATTCAAACTTTCTGAGTACGTACAGCTTGTAAGAGCCCCATTTTAAGCTCCTCCCCTGTTCAAAAACTTGGTACATTGTAAGTGAATTTCAGCTGTGATGAATGCCAGTTGCTGTCGAAATTTACGAAATATCACCTCAAACCGCTTATAAATTTGATAATAACAGAACCATGTTGCATGAAGTCTGAAAATGTGTTCCCCACAAATCTCAAATTCACCTCCCTAAATCCGCCATTTTAGACAAATTCGCTACATTATGAGCACCATAATGTAAACATATGGAAAGCACATTTTCTATCAAACAATTATTTTACACCATTCCCCGACACACCCCAATTAATATTTAGCCCGTGGGGTCTATGCAGACTCCATCTAAACCAGTCTTGGAATTTTGCGAAAAATATTCCATATTAAATGTCAAGTCTGTACATAGTCACCGAAGTATTAGAAAAACGTCATTTTCAATATTCAGATGCAAATAGTTACATTTCTATTTATATTGAGTTTCCTCAAAAGTTTCTTGTTAGTTTTGTGATGTACTTACTTGCGTTAACAGTCAGGAAGTCTCCGGCCAGAGCGATGAAACCTAAGAACAACGTTAACTTCATCTTCCCTATTTCAACACCGATGCTCGCAACGTTATAGTAATTTTGTATAGTATCTAAACAGAAGTTTCTTCAACTTTGAATGTTCGAATGGTTTTTTAAATGTATATGTAGTGAATTATGAGAAGCAGCTGGTGGATGTGATGTTATTTACATACTGTAGGCCGTATAAAATTAATGTTTTGGTTCTCGTCCCCTCCCTCCTCAATTTCTAGGATTTGTCAGATTATTTAAATTTTTTAAAGACTTTTCAATTTTTTTTTTTTTTACTTTAGGGGTTTATCCCTCAGAATCTCACTTTAAAAAAGTGCTTCTTCCTTTCCTCGAGAAAAGACCAACAACTACTATGATCTCCAATGCTAATTTTACATTGGAAAAAAAAAACCTCCCTCATCAATTCATGAAAATCCTCTGGACTAGAACCAAAACATTAATTTTCTACGGCCTTATGTACCCATATTAAAAGTCGAATTTAACAAGGGTATGTGGTGGCAGCATAGACTGGTGACAGGTGTAAAAGAGAGAATGCTGAAATGACAGAAACGACAGAAACAACAAGAAGGAGTTATATATAAAACATACATAGTTTTAATTAACGACATACGTAATGATATTTGTACTTGTGGAAGGGTCAATTGGAAAGTTCAAATTTTGTGAGTTGTCACTTCTATGAGCAAAATATTTTGCAATGTTGGTATGTTGAATGTTATAATTGTATATCGGGATATTTTGTACTTTGAAGTAGGGGGGGTGTCATTTTGAATATGGTGAGCTTTCATAGCTCAGTCCAGTCTATTGGTAGGGAATACATTGCCTTTTTTTTAACTTGGTGTTATAGAAATAAATCTTATGCTGCTAATTTTATATAGGCCTGCAACAAAAGTCATAGTTTTTGTCTGGTTACCTTATCAGTAAAAGACACTAGCAATGAACAACAAGAAGACATGAATATGACTGTATTTGACATGATTATGACTGTTGTCCGTATCATTATTTTGTAATCAATGGGTTTGTCGGAGGTAAATAGGATATCTTCTTTTTTTTAATTTTTATATCTATAATAGCTATATGAGTGCCACACATGTACATAATGCTATTGGGGAATTAGATGTCAGTCAGGCCATTTCTGGGAGCAGGTTTTGACCATAAAACCCCCAAACATCCTTTAAAACCGATGGAAAAACCAACAGGGTTTAATTCTACAACAAGTATTGAAATAACATGGTGTTAACTTCCATGCGATGACCACGATGATAAACATTGAATAACATTAATGCAAAATGTAAAAATGACAATAATGTTGACCTTATCTGGGAATCTGGGAAGCCATTTGGTACATAATTATGACATTTAGTCACACACCCACGTGCAAGTCTCCCCCAACACACTTTACTGACCTCACTCAGGGCCCACTCTTATGGGCCTAGCCCTAAGCATTCAAATACACGATGAACTATACTATCTAGCAACCACCCTCAACACCCTATCACATCTTTTTATACCACACATTACCCCCCCCGTTTTCGTGTCGTTACTGTAATTTCTGCATTCCGTTTTCCCTGCCGGAGATGTGAGTCAGATCATGGAGGTTGCCTGAAGTCAAACTCTCCTCTGACACTGACACATACCAGAAGAATACAACACAGTAACGGAACAGAGGTGCAGGCCAAATGCGCACAGAGTCACTGAGGGACAACATTAATCCATTTAAAAAAAAAAATTAAATGCATTCGAAAAGGCTTAAAACCCAACTTTTAGGCCCTGATTCATATTCAATCCTCATTTAGGCCTGGGAAATAGATTGTCTGTGAAAAATGGGCAGGATCCGACTTTTTATGACGATTTGGCTAAACTTTCAAAATGTGTTACATTTCAGAAACACCAAGCTATTCGTAAGGTGGCGTAGGCTGCATGGGCTATTATAGGGTGATCTAGTCGGCATTTTTCTGGAAAAAAAATGCTGGAAAATATACAATTTCTACAATGGATGTCTTCATCTGACCTTCAACTTGCAGAAAGGGTAAGTTTTGAAGAACTGAGTCGCTCTGGAGTCAAGAAAATGACGTTTTCCCGGACTCTGTTTGTACACAAAGTCAATGGAGGCAATTTACTGGTGTGCACCCTGTACGATTTTGACCTTTTGACCTCTGTCATATCGTTTTCGCCCAGTTTTAAAGTGTTTTCGATAAAATCCTTCTAAGCTAAGCTACAAATGGCTGTGTAGCATATCAGTTAAAAGGTTTCTAGCCTGTTTAGCAAACTACCTGCAGATTTCTGACCATTGAAGGAGTATAATGGTAAGATTTGTGTACAAATAAGGCCTAAAATGCATACTAAGATCACTGATAGCTTTTAGATCATCTTGTGGATGAGTCTACATGATGTGCATTGCAAGACTTCCAAATTTGGCACTGCTGGCATGCTCTGGCATAGAACTGCAAAAGCTTAAGAAAATCATTCCCATCATGGTTCGAGCATGCATTTAGAAGGCTGTGACTGGTTATATTTGTAACATATTATTGCATTGCCATTGGACAGACTTGAACAGGTAAGCTTAAAAATTACACTGACCATTTTTGGTCAGCTTTAACATGTTTTAGGCAAGCAAATTTTCATCACTGAATCCAGGCTCTACTTCCAGGGCTTATGTTAAAGTTACCAGCCATGTACAGTTGTGTAGCATGATATATAATATGGGGGGGTGGTGGCACAGACATTTATGGGGGAGGGAGCATCACCGGGCCCTAGGGGCACCCAAGCACTTTTTCTGCAATTTTCTAAATTTCAAATCGATTGACAGGGGACATGCCCTTTCACCCTCCCCACCCCTGATACACCACTGGCCATGTATTTTCTCCTCATTTGCTGGACTCCATATATACTTCATCTGACCTTCAACTTGCAGAAAGGGTAAGTTTTGAAGAACTGAGTCGCTCTGGAGTCAAGACAATGACGTTTTCCCGGACCCTGTTTGTACACAAAGTCAATGGAAGCTATTTACTGGTGTGCACCCTCAAGTTAAAAACCTAATACAGAATGCGATTTTAACTCATAAACTAATGTAACTAATTGATGATGTTGAGGAACATATCAGCTATCACATACTTTTTGAATTTTGACAATAGACCACTCCGTTTTTGAAATAAAAGAATTTATTTTTACGAAACTCCCTCATTTTCAAGCCTAATACAGAATGTGGTTTTAATTAATTTTATTATTATTTTTTACTTCAATTCTGTGTATCTGTGGCAAAAATATACCAACTTTTCATCTCTCAGACTGTGGTCAAGATGAAGAATTTTTATTGAGATTTACGATTTGGTCTATTATTATTTTCCGACCCCCTTGTTTTCCACCTTTTCTCCATTTTCAACATTCCCTTTATGATTCAAGTTAGCGATTTCAAATAAAAAATCAGATTACCCTCTAGACCATGAATTCCTTCCTTAAAACGTCACTCTCCCTATAGCGTAAATATTGAATAACGGTACTTAAGGGGGTACTACATCCCTCGATAAATTTGTGTCTATTTTTGCATTTTTCTCTAAAACTAATCACACACTGGTAACAAAAAAAGTTATGTATATTATTGGGGCAAGAAATCCAATGACTACACTGAAATTTCAGTGACCCAAGGCAAGCAGTTTGTTATTTATGATACGAAATAAGGTACCGCTAGAATGTACCTCATTTCATATCATATATACGGAACCGCTTGTCTTGAGTCACTGAAATTTCAGTGTAGTAATTGGATTCCTTGCCCCAATAATATACATAACTTTTGTTACCAGTGTGTTATTATTTTTGAGAAAATGCAAAAATAGTCACTGAAATTTACCACAGGGGTGTAGTACCCCTTAACTTGAAACTTACTTTCCCAATTCGACTGTTTCACCACGAACATCATAGGCCGTAGTATTTAATACTGTAAAGACGTAGTCAGGTACGTCCCAGTGTGGCAATATCTAATACCACTGTGGCTACCCCGGAATCAAACCAATCACGATCAAGTTGAAGCACCTCTGCATAAAAATAGCATAAAGCAAATAATTGGAGCAATATTAGAATACAAATACCCCTACCATAATCCTTACCTAATTGAAGACCTGAGCGCAAGAAGACCGTAAGTCCACTTGGCCCCTCAACATGTATACACTAAAGTTGCGTATAGTTTTGTATAGTTTGGTAATGTTTTATACATGGTCAGGGGCCAAAACAAATCTTTCACAACCTTTCATGACGTTTTCACCCTGGAACATGTATTAAACATTATAAAACCCTAAGAAACTATACGTAACTTTAGTGTATACATGTTGAGTGGCCAAGTGGACCTACGGTCTTCTTGCGCTCAGGTCTTCAATTATTGCCTAAAGCCATTTTGGTCATTTTTTTTTCAAACCTGATTTTTGGCATATTTGTAATTTTTACACATGTCCCAACTCACAGCTAATTTGTTTCAGCCAAATTTTTACAACGGTACAAGTTTGAATTTAAGTCATTCCCATTGTAATTTGATTTTTTGCTTCTTCAATATCAGGTATGAAATGCCACACTGATATAGGGTATTGTTGAGCAGGCAAATCTGCTTCTTCTTTCATTTCTGTCTTCAAACCATTAAATGCTACTAATGCCAAACGCTTGTTCGACCAAACTTGGACACAAGAAGCACTGGCACAAGCTCCTTCTAAGTTATACAACACTGTTAGGGGTGAAAGGTCATGTAGAAGTTATTAGAGGTCATTATGTGAAAATCTGTAAAATGCTATACTAGTGCCAGGGGCTAGACCCACATTCGACCAAACGTGGCCATAAGAACCACTCTTCCCTAGTAAAAGTGGCACAATTGTGATTTTACCCTTTCGTTCTTAACTAAACATATCTCGAGATTAAAACAAGCAAATTGAACAGAACAAACGGCATTTGAGAGCTAAGACTACGCCCTTGACGTTGATGTGAGCATTATATCACAACGGTATTTTCTAATTGCGATAGAGGGCGCTTATCACCTGCACAATTTTTTTGAGACAGGCTGTAGTGCTGTGTTAAGTTGGTGCTGTGTTTAGAAATACAGCATAGATTTTTTTAAATTCTTATGTTTTTATAGTGCTGTGTTTTGGTGCTGTGTTTTGGGTGTATATACTTACTTGCGTTAACATGATTAACAGTCAGGCACTCTCCGGCCAGAACGATGAAATCTAAGAACAACGCAAACTTCATTTTTGCTATTTTGTCAACACCGATGCTCGCAACTTTATTACAGTTTTGTTTAATTTAATATCTAAACAGACGTTACTTCAACTTTGAATAAACCCTAAAAAAAGGTAATGTTTGAATGTATCCCGGTGAATGTACTTATTATGTAGGTAATGAATTATGAGAACCAGCTGGTTGTTGTTATGTAATTTAATTATATTTATGTAATTTACCCATCGGAATCAATTGAAATTTTAGGAATAAGCATTTTTTCGTGGATGTCTGATTTAAACAGGAGATGTGGGTGGCAGGTGTGTTCATGCTGAAATGATAGAAACGACATAAACTAGAGGTGATGTGGCTCAGGAACCACGAATATCGGTTATTTGTGGTTTGTAGCATGGGCGGGGGGTACGTGGACATGCCCGCTCCACTTTTTGGGATGGGGAACATAATATCAAATGTCCTTGATTGAGGCTAAAATAGTACAAGTTTTGCATAACCGCTTTACCTACCCTGTTGATTTCTTACCCCTGGTATCTGGTACGCCAGTGACAGAAAGAATCAACATGGACTACATGTTACCTTCTTAAAGTTCTTTCTTTGATGGTAAACACCATACTTTGGGTATAAAAATTTGCCAAATGTTGCCTGCTTCGCGCGAAATGAACCCAACATGCCCAATGTGTATCAACTTTTCTTCTAGTATGAAACTGAAAATTTTCGCTCGTTTCGCGCGCATATTATATCCCAGCAAAATCGGTTCAGACTAAATGCTCACTGATCAAGGATGACGGATGAGATTATCATTTATTTATAATTGCTGTTCAATAAAAACTCAAGCAGATCAAGCATGTGGTGGGTATATTATAAAATTGTTTAAAGTGAATTGTATCATACAGGGTGTCCCCCAAAAAAGAGGCCTCTCATTGCGCCCTCTTTTTCTCCAATTTTAGAAAAGTTGATCAAGTATATGTTGGTATGTAAAGAAGCCTTTACCAATTAGCTTTAATAAACCGAAACAATTTTTTCAATCGGCTCATAACTTTTGACGATATGCTCTGTTAAAGAAATGTATCCGTTTTTCACTCTGTCCACGGAGGAGGTTTGGCTACTTCAAAGATTGAAAAGTGCATATACCATGCATGAATATAAAACATTCCTCGATGATAACTTTATAAAATAACAACTTTATTTTAGGGAATGGGCTTTACCGGTGGGCTTATGGGTTATGGATTTTGTTAAGTGTCATTAATTTGAGCGAAGCTGATGTGAGATGGGACTTCTTTTGCTATACTTGCATGTTTTTCTCGGTTGTTTCATGCCTTTTTGTTTTATTATGTTTCTTACTTTATTGTTTCTTGCTTTCTTTTTATTGACAACATAAGTCATTTCTCTTTTGGAATAAAAGGTAGCCCTGAAAAGGGCTGTTTAGTTTGTCTTTAGTTCTTCTGAAGTGAGTTTACTGTGCTGCTCTGCCCTCTACCTGGTTGCCTCCTTGACGAATACAGGTTTCAGCTCTAGTCCTCATTGCATCAATTGCGTTGCGTACCAACCTTGTGCGCCGGATACTTGCGAATATAGCAGTAATACGTTTGCAAAGACCTTGGATTTTGCCACAAATGAAGAAATCAAGTGGTGTGAGGTCTGGTGATCTTGCAGGCCACTCCACAGCATGACCCATCCCAACCACATTGTTTGCTATCCGTGGACAGAGTGAAAAACGGGTACTTGTCTTTAAAAGGTCATACCTTCAAAAGTTGTGAGCCGATTGAAATAATTGTTTTGGTTTATTAAAGCTAACAATTACAGGTTGCTTTACATACCAAAACATATTTGATCAACTTTTCAAAATAGGTGAAAAAGAGGGCGCAATGAGGGTCTCTTTTTCTTGGGACACCCTGTATGAAAAGATGAATATCAAGGATGTAACAGATGAAATTATCATTTGTTTATCATTGATAAAAAAAAAAAAAAAAGAAAGAATGAACAGTTTACCAACCGGTAACCCAAAGTGTTACAATTAAACATGACAACAAATAAATACAAATACCGACCAGCACACAACCCAACTTGAAAAAAACACACCATGGGAATGTGCCGGCATGGGAATCAAACCCACGACCTTCCGATCTCTAGACGGATGCCTTATCCATAAGCCTACCAGTTCCCACTGATAAACGGTGGTTAAAACTGGGTCTAATGTAAGCAGTCGAGGTATACAATACACACAAACAAATAGTACGAAAGTACACAAGTAAAAAATCAAAACTTAAAGATCAATCATGCGGTGGGAATATTATGAAATTGTATAAAGTTAATTGTATCATATTAAAAGATGAAGATCACGATTTATTTGTCATTGATGTTCTATAAAAACAAGAAGATCGAGGATGTGATGGGAATATTAGGAAATTGTTAAAGTAGATTGTATCATACAGTAAGCCAAAAAATTAAGGTACCAGTTACGTTCACCCCCTGTATATCCTAAACAAAGGCTGATATGTTATAATTGGAACCAATAGCCAATAGCTGCATCTTTTAGCTCGATTTTAAGACCTCATTCGTTGACATTGTTCAAGAAATAAAGACACAGCGATCCAAAAACCCAATGAAGATGCACATTTAAAAGTTGCAGTTTACCACATTGCATGCCCTATTGATTTGTACACAAAGCGTTCGCGAACAAGATAACTAGCGCTGTGCTTTCATTGATTAGCACGAAAAACTAGCGTCGTGCTTTCAATGAGTACATGTAGAACACAAAAGTGCAACTTTTTATTTCGTATCTTCATCAGGTTTTGGACTACCGTTTCTTGAATTCTCAACCAATTTCAATAAGGTCTTAAATCAGAGCTAAAGAGTACAGCCATTGGCTGCTTGTTTTAATTTTGACACATTTGTCTTTATTTAGGATATACAGGGTTGAACACAACTGGTACCTTAATTTTTGGCTTACTGTATAAAACGGTGAAGGTGAATGATGCGACTGATGAAATTATCATTTATTTATCATTGATGTTTAATAAAAACTTGAAGATCAAGGATATGATTGGAATATTATGAAATTGTTAAAGTAAACTGTATCATTTAAAAAGATGAAGATCTAGGATGTGACGGATGAGATTATCATTTATTTGTCATTGATGTTCTATAAACATGATAAAAACTCGATAATCAAGGATGTGGTGGGAATATTAGAGATGTTTAAAGTGAAATGTATCATATACAAAAAAGATGAAGATCTGGGACGTAACCTGGTAACGGATGAGACTATCAACAAGATGTTCCTGAAAAAAATTGGTGTCAGTTCCAATTTACAATATAATTATTATTTGAATGTAATTACATGAGAAGTTTTGCACTGCAGCACTGGTAGTGGTAGTTCATTTATCATTAAATAATTATACACTTACATACGTTTTTTAGCGCAGCGTCAGCCTTCTATTCTTCAAGTTTGTTTACAAGTGTCGTGATGATGACCAGGGCCGTGACACTCGTATTCAATCCCTGTATAAACAAGATATTCCTGAAAAAATTGGTGTCAGTTCCAATTTACAATGTAACTATTATTTTAATGTAATGTTAAAGAGAAGTTTTGCACTGCAGCACTGACAAGAACATTTAGTGGTAGTTCATTTTATCATTATCACCTGCGTGTTTTGGCGCAACGTCAGCCTTCTATTCTTCAAATTTTTTCACAGGAGGAAGATGGCAAATTTCATCATTCGATATCAGCAAAGTATCAGGCCCTTGTAACTCCTATACCAGCGCAATACAAAAGATTTTTGTTTAATTAACACTGGATGTTTTATATATAAAAATATTGTATGTGATGAAGAAGGGGCTGGTGGTAGTGTGTAAAGGTCAAAATAGGATTCGGATTGGGTCAGGACTCTGTTTTGTGATGTTCCTTCTGTGGGTCTTTGAACCTGCTCATTGTTTGGTGTTTTTTTTTTTTGTAATTTTGATTTTGAAATGGAGCCTTGATCTTTGGTTCGAGTTGTATTTTTTCCTGAATGTATTTTAATGCTTTCTCTCCCCCACCAGCTCCAAGTACTGATAAAATACAAAATTGAAAAAAAAAGAAAAAAAAAGATCAGTTCCCCGTGTATTATCCGCCGGTGCCATTATCACGTGACTGTAGAAAAATGCTGCTACCACCAGATATAGGCTAAGTAAAACAGCGTATTACTGTCAAGACTTATGTTTGAAAGCTGTCCTCAGGTCGATGCGTCAAGTTTCCAGTCCATCACACTACGTGCTCTATACATTAGTCCATGTCGATATTATCAAGACAGAGATTGTGTCTGACCATGGACGTACGTCCATGGTCTGACGTCATCTGTCAAAGTCGTTGATGATGACTTGCTAAACCCGGCGGTAAACCGGGCGCCTTATTTTAAGCTTATTGTTAATTTTGCACCTTCAAACATACAAACCATTTCAAAAGTTAGGTCTTTATAGTAGGAAACTTTCTTTGGCGAAGGCACCATGTCAACAATGCCTAGGAAAGTTGCTGTTTGCCTTGTAAAAGTACGTAGTTTTTCGCCACTTCCTGCTATCAGCATGGAAGCAGGTCGATTCGGCCAAACCAATTCGTCCACAGTTGACTTGGCCATATGCCAATTCATGCATTTGGCCCCAAGCTAAGTCAGCCACAAACCAATTCGATATTGACCAAAAGGGATATTAAAACGATTTAATATGTTAATGAATATATGTGACCGTCCATCACGAAACAGCTGTAAAGTCGGCTCGCGGTCAATTTTGTTTTATTTCGTGTTTAGAAAATATATCATAAGCTTTAAAATGAAAAATCATTTGACTCCAAACGATATCCAGAAGTAAAAAAACAAGTGAGGTTAAGTGCACAACGTACAAAAAAAGTGACTATATCTCATTAACCGATGATCCTACAGATATGCGACCACTGACTTTTTCCCTTATGACCAGAGGAAAGTTCGACATATGGCACGACTCTCTAGGATATTTGGTTAA